>NW_019247562.1:15754-18248 GCF_002742605.1 Olea europaea var. sylvestris | reverse complement strand
GAGTGTGGGAGTGTCTTGCTAAAGTGGCCGTTTCAACACCAAAGAAGGTAAGGATAGGGCCAAAGATAGTAAATTGCATCTTTATTGGGTATGCACACAATAGTAGTGCTTATCGATTTCTTGTGTATGATTCTAAAATTTCAGACATACACAAAAACACGATATTGGAATTAAGAAATGCTTCATTATTTGAACATGTATTACCGTACAAGTCCAAAGAGGAAGTAAGCTCCTCCAAACGAACATATGAGACTATGATTGAACATAGTCATGACGACGAAGTAGAAGAGGAGACTGAGGTTAGACGTAGCAAACGAAAACTGACAGGAAAATCGTATGGTCCTGATTTTTTGATCTATATGCTAGAAAGTGAACCTCAAAGTTATTAAGAGGCTGTGAATTCCTCGAAATGACCTCAATGGAAGGAGGCCATTAAAAGTGAGATAGTTTCCATACTGTAAAATCATACATGGGAGCTAGTGGATCTTCCTCTAGGAAGCAAACCACTAGGCATGTATTTTCAAAAGGAAAATGAGAGTAGATGGAACTATCAAAAAGTACAAGGCCAAATTAGTAATAAAAGGTTACAAACAAATTGAAGGCCTCGATTACTTTGATACGTATTTTTCAGTGACAAGAATAACATCTATTAGGTTGATACTTGCGATTGCCGCTTTCTGAAATCTTGAAGTATATCAAATGGATGTTAAAACTGCCTCTCTAAATGGAGATTTAGAAGAAAAAATTTATATGGAACATCCCGATGGGTTTTCTTCACCAGGGTAGGAAAAGAAAGTTTGTGAATTGGTGAAGTCACTATATGCCTTGAAACAAGCGCCCAAACAATGACATGAAAAATTTGATAATGTCATGATAGAGAATGAATTTAAAATAAATAAGTGTGAGAAATGTGTTTACGTAAAAGACACTAAGGATGATTATGTCATTTTATGTCTTTACGTTGATGACATGCTTATTGTTGGTAGTGACAGTAAGATGATTAAATCCACTAAAATTATGTTAAATTTGAGGTCTGACATAAAAGATATGGGTTTAGCTGATATTATACTTTGAGTGAAAATCTCAAGAACATCAAATGAGCTTGTTCTAAGTCGATCACATTATGTGGATAAAATTTTGAAAAAAATCAATAAGGATGATACTAATTTAGCTAGAACACCGATAGATACAAGTCAACATCTATCTAAAAACAAAGGTGAAAGTGTCTCTCAAGTAGAATACTCGAGAATTATTGGAAGTCTAATGTACTTGATAAATTGTACAAGATCAGACATAGCCTACACAGTCAGTAAACTGAGTAGATACATGAGTAATCTAGGAGCTGATCACTGGAAACGAATAGTAAAAGTACTAAGGTACTTAAGATATACTCGTGACCATGGATTACATTATACTAGATATCAAGGAGTCATTGAAGGATATAGTGATGCTAATTGGATATCTGATATAAAAGACTCAAAGTCCACTAGTGGATTTGTGTTCACATTGAGAGGTGTTGTCATATCATGGAAATCCTCTAAATAAACAATTATAGCCAAATCTACGATGAAATTTGAGTTTATAGCTCTAGATAAATGTGGTAAAGAGGCTGAATGATTGCACAACTTTTTTGAGGATATTCCAAGATGGTCAAAACATGTGCCAACGATTTGCATATATTGTGACAGTCAATTAGCAATAGGAAGGATACAGAGTAACATGTACAATAGTGAGTCTAGACATATACGTCGTAGACACAATACCATAAGACAACTAATCTCAATTGGAGTGATCACTATTGACCATGTAAGGTTAAAAGATAACATTGCGGATCCACTAACCAAAGGGTTAAATAGAGAATTAGTTGGGAAATCATCGAAAGGAATGAGACTTAAACCCTTGAATGAATAAATCATTACAAAGAAAACCCAACGTAGTTGACTGGAGATCCTAAGATATGGGTTTAAAGGGACAACCTAATTGTAAATGTTTAATAAAATCACTGTGGCGGGGTGTTTCCTCATGTTCATTCCTATGATGTAACAGTGATGCCCGTAAGGATGAAGGATAAGTAATAGGCTTTTAATGATTTTTATGCGTTGAAAATCGAGCCAAGTAATGCGGGTTACTTGTAATAAGAAATCACCTATGTGAGAGAGAAGTGGGGTCGTTTCTAAGAGAATTGTGTGGGACTCAATTCTTAAAAACTCTCATAGAACCAAGCATATGTTGATGGCCAAAACGAACATAATAATGAGAACTGATTTGTGTTAGGAAGAATCCTGTGTGGAGTATATCATCGTTTACATAAATGGCAGAATAGTTCAAGGACAACACGTCTACTGGTCAACTAGTAAAATAAATATGCTTTCACAAGGGAATGTTCAAAGGGTAATACCTAACTATCCTATGCAGGCTTCAACCATTGAACTTTTTCACCAAATCTTGTTTCTCACGGTCACCAAATCTTGTGTATCACGATCTCGTGTCTCTC
>NW_019247562.1:0-7398 GCF_002742605.1 Olea europaea var. sylvestris | reverse complement strand
TTAAAGTAATGCTGGCCCTTGTTGCTCATTATGACATTAAACTAGAACAGATTAATGTTAAAATAGCTTTCTTGCATGAGGGCTTAGATAGACTATCTATATTATGAAGCCATAGGGTTTTATCAATAAACTTAAACCCGATCATGTTTGTCTATTAAAGAAATATTTATATGGTTTAACACAATCTCCTGGACAATGGTACAAAAGATTTGACACTTTTTTTCTTCTTCTATTGGCTTTATTAGAACCTCATTTGACTAATGTCTATATTTTAAAAGAAATAATGATGATGCTGGGATTGTTTACCTGTTGTTATGTGTGGATGATATGTTACTGATTGTACATGACATTAAATGCATTCATGAGATTAAAAGATCTTTGTGTTCTAAATTTGAAATGAAAGATTTAGATCATGCTAAAAAAATCTTAAATATGGATATTAGAAGAAACAAGCAAAAATAATTGCTGCTTTTTAAACAAATTTCTTGTGTGGAAAATGTGTTATCAAAATTTGCTCAGCATGAATCCAAATCTGTTACCTTACTTTTGAAAGACATTTTAAATTAAGTAAAGAACAATGCTTTGTAGATGAATCTGACATTATATATATGGAAAAAGGTGTCATATGCAGATGCTGTAGGATATGTTATGTACATTATGGTATGTACTAGGCCTGATGTGGCCTATGCTATTGATACCATAAGCAGGTTTATGGCCAATCCTGACCCTGAACACTAGATTGCTTTAAAATGACTTTTGAGGTACTTGATGGGATCTTCACAATTAGGACTATGTTTTAAAGCCTGCAATGAGGATGTTGTACTTAAAGGATATGTAGATGCTGATTTTGGAGGGACAGGGATAATAGGAAATCCACAACTATATACATGTTTACTTTATGTGGTACTTGCGTTAGTTGAAAATCTCAACTTCAACAAATTGTTGCTCTATCCACAATTAAGGCTGAATATGTTGCTACTACTGAAGCTATAAAAGGAAGCTTTATGCTTAAAGGTTTGTTGACTAAAATAAATGAACTTAAAGAACCAATAATTGTATTGTATATTGTGATAGTCAGAATGCAATACACTTGTGTAGAAAGCCTGTTTTCCATGAAAGAACTAAACATGTTGATTTTAAATTGCACGTATTAGAGATGCAATTTCTAAAGAAGCATTACTTCTTGAGAAAATTCCTACACAATACAATCCATCTAATATGGAAACCAAGGTACAACCTATAAAACAAGTTTAAATCAAGTTTGCACTTATTGAACATTGATGCTAGTTAATTTTCACTGGCATCAAGATAGAGATCTATTGAGCTGTCATGCAAACTCCAGTCCAATTGTTGGGCAATGATGAAATGGCATTTAGCCTTGACGGATTTAACAATGATAAAACGGGTACATTTGATTGTGTCTAAGATTGTCGAAATCTTGATGCCGGATGGTTTAGATTAGAGGCAAAATCAGTGTAATATTCAAATCTCTGTGTTTGACGATTGGGTTTTGTATTAATACCCTGTAATTCTCACACCACAGGAAATGAGATTTACAGAGTTTTACAGCTATTTCTCCAACTTTCCTATCTACTGAGGAATATGAAAATTCATTATCCCCTAATCAAGAAACTGAATCAAAAAATGAAGGAGAAATTTTATTGGTTTGCACAATAGCACGCCGTTTATGATCTTGACAAGAAAAGAACACACGGGAAGATGGTGTTGCGAATTGACATAGTGATTTGGTGGGAAAGGAATGAGAATGAATGGAAAGAGTTTGATGACAGTTGTCCTCACAGTCGGAGATTTGTTCCATTGTCTAAAGGTAGGATTGATCAATGGGGTAGGCTGGAATGTACACATGAGTTTTGAGTAGGACTTCGTTAGTTCTATTGGATGACTGCATTACCTTTTCATTACTTTTAGTTTTAAATAATTGTGATTTATTCTCAGATTTTTACTCTTCGCAATGTTGTCTAGACAACTTAATTAACAATTGATAAAGTGATCATTATGAGGGCAATTTCGAAGTACGAAAATTTGTAAAGAAGAATTAAAAAAATACCATCATATATTATTTTCTTGTTAAAAAAAAAAAAANGGGCAATTTCGAAGTACGAAAATTTGTAAAGAAGAATTAAAAAAATACCATCATATATTATTTTCTTGTTAAAAAAAAAAAAAATCTATACTCTTTGTATGCTGTCTTTGCCATTGATCAGAACATCTATAAAAACTTAGGCCCTGTTCTCTTTACCGTTTTCGGGTCGTTTTCTGTTTTCGATTTTTCAAAACGGTGAAAACGTGTTCTCTTTTCCGTTTTCGAAAACGAATTTTCGAAAATGTTTTCGAAAACGAAAAAAAATTTGTGAAGAAAACACAAAACGACTTTTTTGTCGTTTTGGGCGTTTTCAGTGTAAAACTTGAAAAAATTGAAAACGCGGGAAACA
Organism: Olea europaea var. sylvestris; assembly: GCF_002742605.1. Taxonomy (NCBI): domain Eukaryota; kingdom Viridiplantae; phylum Streptophyta; class Magnoliopsida; order Lamiales; family Oleaceae; genus Olea; species Olea europaea. The sequence continues at coordinate 4,945 of NW_019247562.1, read as the reverse complement.
CTTCTTTTTTTTTCTTTTTTTTTTTGAGGAGGGGGTGTGGTGATTCTCAAAATTTCAAAAAAAAATAAAAATTAAAAAATTTTTGTTTGAGGAGATAGTGTGGTGATTCTCAAAATTTCAAAAAAAAAAATAAAAATTAATTTTTTTTTTTTTTTTGGTGTTTTGAGGTGGGGTTGTGGTGATTCTCAAAATTTAAAAAAAAATTATTTTTTTTGCTTTGAGAAACTAACAAAAAGAACGCATTTTCAACAATTTCAAAACAAACACTCAAAATACAAAACTCAAAATGAATTCAAAACTCAAAACACAAAACTGAAACACAAAGAGAACACCCCCTTACTTTTGTTGTCGGTTCATTAAGTCCCAACAAGCCATGGTGATACTATGGTGACAGCCACTGGACACCAAATAAACCATAGCGATATTTTTTTCTTCCAAGTCCAAACATTTCTCTCATTTATTTATTTATTTTTTTTATTTTTTTTAACCGTAAAAAACTTCAAATTGAAGGCAGAAATCTTTCGAAATCTCTCTCCATTTTCTTTTATTTTTCCTGTCTGGATTGTTGTTTCTTCAAGTCTAATTTTCTGACCAAAAGCCCTACTCTATTCACCTCTTTTTCTTTCATCCAAACAAATTACCGTCATCAATTTAACAATTTCAAGAATGAAGATCCAAACTTACAGTCTAATTCTTGAAGTGTATTGCCAAGCTGGATCTGGGATTATTGTATTTTACCCTAGTTCCTAGTTTTCTCTCTACCGTTCAAGATCTGATCTTTTTCAATAATTTAGACGAGGGTCAATCGCAATTGATTGTTGATTAAACCCCCTAATACCAATCTCAATTCCAAGATCCATTTTATTCGTTTCTTCAATCTTTGAGGTCAATTTCAGATCAGGTGAGGACTTCGCTATGTAAATTCAATATTATTCTATTGCATACAATTGTTTCTATATGAATTTTACTATCCCATTTGGTTGTTTTCCTCATTTAAATCTCAAAGATCCGTTCTTTAGCTGAAGTTAATGTATTTGCATTGACAATTTTGCTGAACTCAGTTTGAATTCAAAGGTTTTAGAGCTCTGCGTAAATGAAAGAACTGAATCCTACAGATCCCATTGGGCAAAACTTAATTAAGCTGATAAGCAATGTCTGTTTCTCAGTATTTGTGTTCTCAGTCCTTATATTTACTGTAATTGCAATCACATACCAACCTCCGGATCCGTGGGAGTCCTCTAGAGCTTTGACCAAGGTCTTCACAGAGGTAGAAAATGCCACTTTCAAGACGGATTCTTCCGTCCTTAAAACGGGCGAGGACATTGGCATTGTGCCAGTGTCATCGCCTACAGGATCGTTGATCCCGATTACTGAAGCTTCTATTGAGAAATCCGAAGAGGAACTTGAGAAAAATTTGACCTTGAAATTGGGTTGCGGAGATGTGAATGTAGTCAATTGTTCAGATCCTAGGGTTTTAATTGCTATCCAGAGGTTTAATTTGAGGACTTTTAAGTCAATTGTGTTTTTGGATTATCAAACACCAGTGAATGGATCGAAACCTGATGAATGTGACGTGGCGTGGAGGTTCAGGAACAAGAAAGAGAGGTCTTGGAGAAAGTATAGGGATTTCCGGAGGTTTAAGGTGGGCTTTAAGGATGATTGTAGTTACAAGGTGATTCATCCAGGACGATGGCATTCTGGTTTGAATGCACGCCGTCCAAGGAGTCGAATTAGTGCCACTGGAAATGATCAAAAGGCTAAAATTGCTCCATCAGTGCTAGACAATGAGATCAATGATACAATTCCTGTGTTGGGATCAGATTCAGCATTTAGAAAGGGGAAGTACTTGTACTATTCACGAGGAGGAGACTATTGTAAAGGAATGAATCATTATCTTTGGAGCTTCTTGTGTGCCCTTGGTGAGGCCCAGTATTTGAATCGTACATTTGTTATGGATTTGAGCATTTGTCTAGCATCAACTTATACACAAAGCAACAAGGACGAGGAAGGAAAAGATTTTCGATTCTATTTTGATTTTGAACATCTGAAAGAAGTATCTTCTGTTGTCGATGAAGGTGATTTTCTCAGAGATTGGAAGAGATGGGACAAGACTCATAAAACGAAAATTCCAGTTAGAAAGGTTGCAAGCTATAAGGTGACACCAATGCAATTAAGGAAAGACAAAAGCTCGATCATATGGAGGCAATTTGACGCTCCCGAGCCGGAAAACTATTGGTACAGGGTTTGTGAAGGTCCGACAGCTAAATATATTGAAAGGCCATGGCATGCGATTTGGAAATCAAAGAGATTAATGAACATAGTTTCTGCTATTAGTGGGAGCATGGACTGGGATTTTGATGCAGTTCACGTGGTAAGAGGAGAGAAAGCACAGAATAAGGGGCTGTGGCCTAATTTGGATGCCGATACATCACCCGATGCCCTTGTTACTAAGCTTCAAGGGATGATTGAACCTTGGAGAAATTTGTACATTGCCACCAACGAACCATTCTACAATTACTTTGATAAGTTGAGATCTCATTACAAAATTCATTTGCTTGATGATTACAAGTATTTATGGGGAAACACGAGTGAGTGGTACAATGAGACGAGAATTCTGAATGGTGGTCGCCCTGTTGAGTTTGACGGCTACATGAGAGTTGAAGTCGATACTGAGGTCCTTTATAGAGCAAAGACACGAGTAGAGACGTTCTACAACTTGACTAACGATTGTAAGGACGGGATCAATATGTGCTCAGCAGGTTAATAGTGCCATTCATTGTTTCACATATGTTGTTCGCCTGTTTTAACAGTTGTCTGTATTCACAATCAAAATAGTCTGATTCGCAAAGTCTTTCTTGCTATCAAGAATTGTTTTGCGCCTGTCACAGACACAGTATACCGCAGTTGATGATATCTAGTTTACGATTTTGCAGAAAACAAATTGCTTCTCTGCTTCATGTTCCGTTTGGTATGTTGTGTTAGTTTTGTGATTGTACTGGTTAAGATTTGTAGATGTCAATTAAAAACATGGACAAACGAAACCCATTTCTCAATTTTCAAAATCATAGAGGTTTTTTCCATCTCCATTGTTATATTTTGGTACAAAGGATCTTGTTCATTGCACTGTTAGTATAAGTTTTCTATCAGTATTGCATGACAGTTTTTGCAACAAATAGTATTTGGCAAAAACTGTCGAATAAGATAACTGTAGTTGGTAAAAATAGCAGATAGTCTCGCGAAACTAAAATATCTATTAATTTCATCGACTAAATATACAGAGTAATGTCGCCCAAAATCTACAACTCAATCTAAGGAGACCATGCAACTACAAAAATCCAATATTTTTTTTTTCTACTACAAATTAATAAGGCTACTCATGCCCTAGTTTTTCATCTTCCAAAGAAACTGCAACATGTGTTATCTGTCAAAAAAATATGTGAAAACATTTTGTAGGTATAGCATTGTCCTTCACTATAATGTGGACCACTATTTATAATAGTTACAACGAGATGATGACTATGACCATATTACTTAAAATGCATTTTTTTCAACCGTACATTCTTAAATAAAATAATATTACATGTGTTTCGCGCGGGTTGTCGCTAACAATTAAAAAGGGATCAGACGATTGTGTAAGGAACAAATCTTTTGAGACAAAGTTTCAAAAATGGACGTTTTATTGACGATGACTTTACAATTAGCACTTAAACATAATGCCTCCAAGGGGCGCAGACGCAAGCACACGAGTACTGAAAAGAAATATTTTAAGTCTAAACCAAGAAATTGAAATTACATATTCTCTGTTTGAGAGTGCTTGATTCGGGGTCCTTTGTTCTATGCTTTTTCTTCCTTTTATATTCTCTTGATGATCTTTTCATGATCAACCGTTTAGAAACCGCTTAATTGCTTTATAACTGCCCACTTTCTTCATGGTGGCCAACTTATCGTGGAACTGTCGTCTCTAACTGCTACCACTACTCTTTGTCGCTCAATCGTCTTCAACTGAACTCCTTGAATCGTAGAACGTGATAAGATTACTCAATAATTGCTTCGATAACTGTACTTTTAGATAACCATAACATATTATATTTGCGAAGATTCTGGGCGATTCGAAATTTTGTGCGAGAACAGGGTCATAACTCTGGACGACTGCAATGCACTTCATTCGTTCAGATTTTGGGTGTCTTGCAAGTTTGGGCGATGATGTTACCGCGTTCGTGGGCTTCTATTGTATTCATTAATAACTCTATTTGGGCCTTTATCATGAATTGTCCAATTGAGCTTTATTCTTTGGGCTATTCGATTTGGACTGCATTTTTAGTGTGTCAACAACACGTTTTTTAACCACATTCTTTAAAAAAACAAAAAATGCTATTTCAAAATATATTTTGCTTCAAAAGTTCATTTCAATGGAGCCCAAACAAGAGCTAACAATTAGATAAGGATAAAGTTTTGTAATCTATCGTTCTATACAGTTATAAAGATAAAATAGAGCTGTGTGTACACAATGATGTACACATAACCTTACACCCCGCTCACATGGAAGGAGGTCCACATGTAATAAAATATTCGTGAGCCCCCCTCCATATGAGGGGGGTGTAAGGCTGTGTGTACACCATCAGCATTATCCTAAAATAGAATCCTACAAGGGTGAACGTCATCCTTTTGATTGATTTGTTGTCATAGTTGTCCATTACCATATCCTGACAAGGCACTACTTCCTTTGGATACAACACTGTTAATTCTAAATGAACAAAAGGTTGAGGATGATAGTAGCTTTGTAAAAGTGTTTGCTAACTGATATTTGATGGAGACGTAAGAGAACAAAAAATTACTTATTGAATCCAAAAGAGATGATAATCGATAGATATGTGCTTCATTGAGGCTCGAAAAATTTTAATAATAATAATTTTTTTTTTTTTTTTTTTAATTTTAAAAAAAAAAA
>NW_019247561.1:593180-621030 GCF_002742605.1 Olea europaea var. sylvestris | reverse complement strand
GACTTTATGATGATGCACCTAGGCTCTTACCGTAATAAAATTCATATGTTTTGATTTAAATTACGGATTATCTAATTAATAGCTCATATTAATTAGTTGGATATTTCATCATCCATTTGATTGCATGTATTAAGTTTGGATGATATTAAGAGTGTGATATTTTATGTTTCCACAGTTTATAATACCTCATCTCTTTCGAATCAATTGTCTGCTATTGAAATATTGACTGGGAATAATTATGTGAGATGGAAACGAGACGTAGAAATAACACTTGGTCTTTTGGGCTTGAATTTTGCAATGGAGAAAAAGCTTGAAAAACCCACAGATAAGAGTACCGTTGAATATGTAGCCGAGCATGAAAAGTGGGAAAGAGCTAACAAACTCTGTTTGAAAATTATTAAGCGATCGATATCTGATTCCATTCTAGGTGTCATCCCTGATAATGAAAATACCAAAAGTTTTATGGATGCCATAGGAGAAAAATTTGTTGAGTCTGATAAAGCCGAAACTGGGGATCTGATGGATAAATTTATGAGCATGAAATATGATGGTACAAGTGGTGTTAGGGAGCATGTCATGAAAATGATAAATATATCATCTAAGCTAAAGGCTCTTGACATTCCCATTGCGGAGCCTTTCCTGGTTTATCATGTTTTGAATAGCTTTTCTAGCAAGTTTAATCAGCTTAAGGTTGCTTACAATGCTCAGCGGGATAAGTGGAATTTGAATGACCTCATAGCAGTGTGTGCCCAAGAAGAGTATAGAATGTGCCGTGAAACTGTTGAAACTGTGCAATTAGCTTTTCAGCCATCACCGAATAAGGGGCCTTCTCATAATCATAAACCTAAGATTCGTAAGGGTAATAAGTCCCATTGAAGTCAGCAGAATAATAATTTTAGTGGTCCCAAGGGAGTTATAAAGAAAAATGATCAATGCAAATTCTGTAAAAAGAAGGGTCACTGGCAGAGAGACTATTTTAAGTTCAAGACTTGGTTGGAAAAGAAGAAGAGTTCTCCAGGTATTCCCTTGACCTTAGTTTGTTTTGAGTCTTCTTTAGTAGATGTACCTTTGAATTCTTGGTGGTTAGACTCGGGAGCTAGCATTCATATTGTGAATTCCTTGCAGGGGTTCATCAGCAAACGGAGGCCAAGTGAGAATGAAGTAAGCTTGAGCTTTGCAAATGGATTTCAAGTGAAGGTTGAATTCATAGGAGTAGTGAAGTTAACTTTAGAGTCTGGTTTTTATCTTGTTTTGGAAAATACAGTTTATGTACCGCAGATGAGACGAAATTTAATTTCTATATCAAAACTTGATGCTTGTGGTTTTACATTTAATTTTGGTAATGGAATGGTTAAGTTATTTAATGATTCTCGTTTGATTGGAAATGGCATTTTATGTGATGGTTTATATAATTTATCTTTGGCTTCTTTTGGTGATGTCTCGTGTGTTACAAATGTATCAAAGAAAAGGGCTTTAATTCGTGAATCATCCTCTATGTTGTGGCATAAGCTTTTGAGTCATATTTTTAAGGATAGAATAGAAAGATTAGTAAAAGATGAGATACTTCCTTCCTTAGACTTCTCCGATTTTGACACATGTATAGATTGTATAAGAGGAAAGTTAACTAAGTCTACGAGGAAGGGTTTAACTAAGAGTAATGGAATTTTGGACTTAATTCACACTGATATCAGTGGACCTTTGCTTTCCACAATATGTGGGAATAAATATTTCATAACTTTCATTGATGATTTCTCACGATATGGATATGTTTATTTGATTAACGACAAATCACATGCACTTAAGAAATTCAAAGTTTTCAAACTGGAAGTAGAGAAACAATGTGGGAAAAATATCAAAGTTGTAAGATCTGACCGAGGTGGCGAGTACTATGGGAAATATGACGAGTCTGGTCAAAATATGGGTGATTTTGCAAAATTTTTACAAGGGTGGGGAATAGTGCTCCAATACACCATGCCAGGGACATCTGAGCAGAATGGTGTTTTTGAAAGACGTAATCGAACTCTAAAAGATATGGTTAGAAGTATGATGAGTAGAACAAATTTGCCTGAATATTTGTGGGGTGAAGCCATGAAAACAGCTATGTATATTTTGAACAAAGTTCCAACTAAAGCTATTGCAAAGACACCTTTTGAATTATGGACAAGACGTAAGCCAAGTATGGCCCACTTTAAAGTTTGGGGATGTCCAGCTGAGGTTAGGATTTATAGTCCGTTTGAAAAGAAATTAGACCCTAAATCAACTCCTAGCTACTTTATTGGCTATCCGGATAGATCAAAGGGATATAAGTTTTACTGTCCAAATCGCGGCACTAGAATTGTGGAGTCCATTACTGCTAAGTTTTTGGAGAACGATTTTGGAGACAGTGGGAGTTCCACGTTGAGAGAAATTCTTGTTGAACCCAATCAAGTTGTTGTTCCAGTTCCCATCATACAGGGAAGAGTTGGTTCCCAACCAATTGAAGTTGTTAATGAAGAATTGAGGAATCAGGAGGAATCTCCAATTCCTCAAACAACGATTGAATCGGTTCCTGAGCCACAAGTTAGGAGATCACAAAGGGAAAGAAGATCTGCATTGCCTGGTGATTATATTGCATATTTATTGGAGAGCGATTTTAATATTGGGCATATTGTTGATCCTGTAACTTATAACCAAGCATTGACAAGTCGTGATGCAGATAATTGGATAGCTGCCATGGAAGATGAAATGAATTCCATGGAAAGGAATAAAGTTTGGGATCTTGTTGAACTTCCTCCAGATGCTAAGGCTGTAGTTAACAAGTGGATTTTCAAAAATAAATTAGATTCAAAAGGAAATGTTGAACGAAAGAAAGCAAGATTGGTTGCAAAAGGTTTCACTCAACAAGAGGGCATTGATTATATTGAAATCTTCTCCCCTGTTTCATCGAAAGATTCTTTTCGAATTATCATGGCTCTTGTGGCACACTATAATTTGGAGCTTCATCAAATGGATGTTAAGACAACATTTTTGAATGGAGATCTTTCTGAAATGGTTTATATGAAACAACCTGAAGGTTTTGTTATAAAAGGAAAAGAAAACTTGGTGTGTAAGTTAAACAAATCCTTATATGGTCTCAAGCAAGCATCTCGACAGTGGTATTTGAAATTTGATGAGGTTGTGACATCTTTTGGTTTTGTTGAAAATACTATTGATCAATGCATTTATCTTAAAACCAGTGGAAGAAATTTTATTTTCCTTGTACTGTATGTTGATGACATTCTACTTGCTAGTAATAACTTAGGGTTGCTTCATGAGACAAAGAAAATGTTGTCTGCTAATTTTAAGATGAAAGATCTCGGAAAAGCTTCCTATGTACTTGGCATTGAAATACATCGTGATATAAATCGTGATTTATTGGGACTTTCTCAGAAAGCTTATATACGACGTGTTCTAGAAAGGTTTAATATGCAGAATTGTGCACCTGGTGATGTACCTATCATAAAAGGAGATAAGTTTAACAAAACTCAATGTCCAAGGAATGAGCTGGAAAGGGAGTCTATGAAGATGATCCCATATGCTATTGCTGTGGGGAGTTTGATGTATGCTCAAGCTTGCACTAGACCGGATATAGCCTTTGCAGTAAGTGTCCTTAGCAGATTTCAGTCTAATCCAGGACAAGAGCATTGGAAAGCAGCTAAAAAAATTATGAGATATTTGAAGAAAACTGAAAGTTATATGCTTACATTTCAGCGTACAAATCATCTTGAGGTGGTAGAATATTCAGATTCTGATTTTGCTGGATGTCAAGATGATTTGAAATCAACCTCAGGTTATATTTTTACATTAGCTGGTGGTGCCATTTCTTAGAAAAGTGTTAAACAGACTTTAGTGGCATCTTCTACTATGCAGGCTGAATTTGTGGCATGTTATGGGACTACAGTCCAAGCCATTTGGTTAAAAAATTTCATCTCTGACTTGAAAGTTGTTGATTCCATCTCAAGACCGATCACCATCTATTGTGATAATAGTGCAGCAGTATTCTTTTCAAAGAATAATAAAAGTTCTGGTGGATCAAAACATATTGACATAAAATATTTGGTCGTTAGAGACAGAGTTAAAGAATGGCAGACGAAAATAGAGCATATCAATACAGAGGCGATGGTTGCAGATTCCTTAACTAAGGGACTTGCTCCAAAAGTTTTTAAGACACATGTTACTAATATGGGTATTGTGGAAACATTTGATGTTTTTGGTTAGTGGGAGTTATTTATGTAAAGAACTACGTTTTGGGCTTGATCCCTTTACAGGGTACGTAGGCAACCCATATGTTTTCAGGTACAGCCCCTTCTGATAATAAAATAATTTTTCCCCTATCCATGAACTATTTTTAAGCATGCGTTTGACTTATATCTTTTTATATTATTGGCATCTTGAAATATGACATATAAAGACATAAGATGAGTTTCTTTTAGAGACATGTGAGTTCATTTTGATTCGAAGCATTATGAGGACCGATATGAGTTAGCATAGTTTTTTTTTATCACATTTGGTGTTAAGTTCATACCACATACTACCACATTGGTTGGAGGATGGGGATCCATGTCGATAAGGATGTGACATTTGTAGTTGTGGAATGGTCTTACATCTCTTAAATTGATGTAATGACTTCCATGTTCGGTATTAATATTCTTGTTGGATCGGATCATGTTACGTAAGGAATCACCATTGGAGCTATACTTTTGGGGCCACCTATGTAGTCTAACCCGGGTGTTAAAACTTTGTTATGGCAATCAAATGTTTGCCCAAGTGGGAGAATGTTGGAATAATTAATTATTACATATGTGGGCTTCACATTGGATTGCAAATTTTACGGGTTAGATGTATGGCTCATAATGATATTTGAGTTTGGGCCAAATTTATTAAGTGATCAATTTGGCCTTTTACACCTTACGGGTTGTAATTAATTTGATGTGGTAATTTAAAGTATGTGGGTCGAAAATAAACTCTAATTAGAATTCTAGTCGTAATGGAACGGCTCAAATTATTTCCTATATATAAAGGCTAGGTCCCCTTTCCTCTCTAGATGTTTTTCATTAGCTTGCCCCATTGATAGCTAAAACTTTTGTAAGGAGTAAGGAGGAGAAGATCTTGGCTGCTATTACAACGATTATACGTATCCACAATGGCTTCCACAAGTATGAATTCGTTTCTATTAATTTATTATGTGGTGATTCTTGATTCTTAGCATGATTATCAATTAAAATTTAACACTCTTTTGTTACTGGATATTTTTTGAATTCGGTAAAGGCAATCTTTCTTGCTTAAGTTTCATTTCCTGATTGTATTGACTCAATCTAAATAAAGAAAATGAAATTTTGAGGGGTGACAACTCTTATTGCTGAAATTAGTATTCATCCTTTAGATAGCTCTCTCTGTGATTTAGTTCCACCCTCAAAAGAAAGAGGATTTACTTTGTCATTTATAATGGTGGATTATTTACCTTCTAGCAGTGTACAATAATTGAAAGAGAATTTCCGATCTGTCCTCCTAAGCTAAATTTGAAATGAAGAAGGTTTTTGGTCAAACTGTCCGCGACATGTAAGTTTAACTCTGTTCGCAAAATTTTTTATCCCAACATTCAGGTTTTTTATCATACATAGTATAGTATTTTGTCGCTGTACTGATTTGTATGATATATTGGCAGCATATCAAAGTATTGATTTCAAAATTGTTTAAAGTATTTGAAATCTGTCATAAATTTTGCTCAAAATAATTATAGAATATCTCTGCATATATTTACTAATTCTGAAATGTTTGTCATTGCTTGCAAATGTACTTTAGAATCTAATTTTGTTTGTATGGAGACTAGACAATCTAATGCTGAAATTTTGACTAAAGTGTGTTACTTCCTCCTTGCAGCAAGAGAGAGGTAAATAAAAAAGTTCTGAAAGTCCCTCCTATAGAAAGAAAGGTAATTTTTTAATTTTTTTTTTCATTTTTTCTACTTCATTTATATTTTCCAATTTTCTTCAATGTCTTATGGTTACTTTGGTATTAGTGGGAAGTTTGTAACATTAAGTGTTGGGTATTTTGAGCCGAAACCGCAATCAACACAAATAAACACAAACGCACAGTACAGAAAAATAAAGAACACAACAAAATTGTTCACTCAGTTCGGCCCAAACTGCTTAATCTGGGTCTTAGGGACAGTCCAATCCACTAGTGCAAATCTACCTCCCAAAAAGAGTAAAGTACAGAGAACCAATCAATACAATCAGATCAATCATCGATCCAAAGGGATCTCCAAATCTAGACAAAAACTCTCCTTCCTCACAAAATGGCCCCAAACACAAACTACAACAGATTGCCAATCGACTGGCCTATCAATTACTATAGCATGATAGATTTACAAGAGTTTCTCACAGATAAACACCATGGAATTATTGTAGATTCAACAAGAAGAAAAAGATGAAGAAAGCTTTGTAAAGTAGAGAGAAAAACCAAAGAGTCTCCTAAACCAGCAAATGAAAACCACGTCCACCTTCTATAGGCTCCCAAGAGTTTTGTTAAACTCTTGTTAAATCATCACCCTTCGTTTGATCCAATGGCCCACAAGTGATATGAATAAACACAAATCCATGTGTCATCAATTTGGCTAATCAGAAGCAACCACTTAGAATCCACCAACTTAAGTGTCAAAATGCCAAGAATAACCTTACTTAAGTTGCAATTTAGAGAAACACGTTTTCTCCATCAATCTTCACCTTGGTTCTCAAAATTGCACTTACTCTCTCAGTTGCTAAATTGTACATTTGTGAAAAAGGATGACCATCATCATTGCCCAAGGTACTTGCGAAGAAAATTACCCAATATCAATATTAAGAAGTGACAGATAAGTTCTAAATTTACTCACAGGCAAAATTTTAGTGCCCATATCAGATGGATTAATGTTAATATGAAATTTCCCAATGACCATTTCACCTAATGAGAGTTTTTCTCTTATAAAATGGTACTTCACCTCAATATGTATAGACCTTTCTTGATAGATAGGGTTTTTGCTTAACAATAAGGCGCTTCGACTATCAGTAAGTGTAACAAGTGGTGTAAACAGAAAATTCATTTCACTTAAAATTCCTTTCAGCCATATACATTCTTTAACACATTGAGCAATTGCCACATATTCAGCTTCAGTACTGGATAAAGTGACAATTGGTTGAAGTTGAGACTTCTAGGTGATACAATTATCATCAAGTGTAAAGAAATAAGTAGTGGTAGATTTTCTTTAATCCTTATCTCTAGCAAAGTCAGAATCCACGTACCCCTTAAGGGTTAATGGTTCTGATCCTTTTTTGAACACTAAACCTACCCTTAGTGTCCTAGCTATATACCGTAATAGCCATTTTAATCTAGCCCAATGTGGTTTCCCAAGGTTAACCATAAACCTATTTAAAAAACTGATTGAATATGCTAGATCAGGTCTGGTTGTGATCATAAAGAATATTACTGATCCTATTGCATTCGCGTATGGAATATTTTTCATGTCTTTAACTTCAGATTCAGTTTTAGGACATTGGATTGAGAAGAGATTCATGTGAGCAGAAAGTAGAGGTTAACAGACTTAGCATCTTTCATGCCAAATTCTGTTATCACTTTGTGCAGGTAAGATTCTTGTTGTAAGATTCTTGTGTTATTGTTAACATATCTTCCTGTCTATTTCTATTTATCACCATCCCCAGAATTTTCTTAGCATTTCCTAAGTCTTTTATTTCAAATTCAGATTTTAGGAGGTTCTTCAATCTCATTATCTCAACCTTGCTTGAGCTGGCTAGTAGCATATCATCTAAATACAAGAGTAGATATATCTCGCTGCCAAATTTGGAGTTATTGTAATATAAACAATGATCATACTGTAATAGAGTGGGTGTTGGATGGCACAACAAGGATCCTAAGTAGTGTAAGGCACATACGAGGCCTTAAGAGGAATTTGATCTCACTTAGCACTATGGATGAATTTGGTTGCATCTACAAGGCTCGAGGTGGAGTATTAGAGGTTATGAAAGGATCTGTGGTGGTCATGAAGGGACTACTACAACAAGGTCTCTATATTTTACAAGGGAATGCAATCATTGGTAAAGCTGCCATTTCTGAAAACAAAGAGGACTAGACTATGTTGTGGCATGGAAGGCTTGGAAACATGTGTCAAAGGGTTACTAGAGTTGGGAAAGGTACACAAGTACTCGTCACAGGCAAATAACCAGGAAGCTGACCAAACAGGTAGAGTTAATAATCTGGCTGGCCAAAGTGTAACAAGCAGGAGAAAGTTGAAATCTTTTGTGTGCAAGATATAATTACCAAGAGGGAATTTGAGGTGGACAAGGTTGCCACTGAAGTTGATCCTGTTGATTTGCTCAACAAAAGTAACTCCAGTTAGCAAGTTCCATGAGGTATTAGATTGCTGAAGTTAAAAGCTGGATGTTCAACCATGCATGGTGTTCTTAAAGTATTTTAGTCAATCTCAGTTTAATTATTTCTCTAAATTGCAACTTAAGTAAGGTTTTTCTAGATATTTTGGCAACTAAGTTAGTGGATTCTAAGTGGCTGCTTTTGATTGGCCAAATTGATGATACATGGATTTGTGTTTCTTCATATCACTTGTGGGCCGTTGGATCAAAAGAAGGGTGATGATTTAACAAGAGTTTAACAAAACTCTTGGGAGCCACTAGAAGGGTGATGATTTAACAAGAGTTTTCATTTGCTGGTTTATGAGACTATTTGGTTTTTCTCTCCTTTACGAAGAGTTGAATCTGCAATAATTCCTTGGTGTTTATCTGTGATAAACTTTTGTAAATCTATCATGCTACGATAATTGATAGGTCGATCGATTGGCAATTTGTTGTAGTTTGTGTTTGTGGCCATTTTGTGATGAATGAGAGTTTGTGTCCAGATTTGGAGATCCCTTTGGATCAATGATCAGTCTGGTTTTATTGATTGGTTCTTTGTACTTTACTCTCTCTGGGAGGTAGATTTGCACTAGTGGATTGGGTTGACCCTAAACCACCCAGATTAAGCTGTTTGGGCCGAACTGGGTGAACAATTTTGCTGTGTTCTTTATTTTTCTGCACTGTGCGTTTGTGTTTATTTGTGTTTATTGCGATTTTGGGTCAAAATACCCAACAAATCTAGTATCAAAGCTTTACTTCCATGTTCAAGCTTATAATCCATAAACAGATCTCTTTTGGGTATCATATGAAATGTGCACCCGGAATCCATAATCCATTCATCCTTGGGGTCTAAACATGTTACAGAAAGAACATCAGCACTTTCATAGCCATCCAAGAAATTGGCTAAGTCTCCATTGTTGTTGTGATTTTCTTGCTTTTGTCCTTTTTAATTTCTCTGAGGACATTGATTCCTAGAATGTCCTTCTTTGTTGCAGACCCAACACACCTTCTTGTCTCTGGTTCTGAATATGGACTTGCCTCCATTCTTGCCTTGATTATTTCTCTTCTTAGTTGTGTCTTGCACATTCAAAGCATCCCCAAAAGGCTTTACTAGCTTTCCATTTGTTCTCAAATCTAGTTATTTAAGTAAGCTGCCCCAATTATTTCTTCCAATGTCAAAGTATCCTTAATATACTCAATGCTATCTCTTAACTGATCATAGGCATTAGGCAACGAATTCAACAAGAAAATTGATGAGTTCTTTGAGGATTCACTATCTTTGGATAATGAATTAAAAGAAATTCATAATAAAATTTAAAGTTCTAGTAGAATGCAAGATAAAACATCTTCTAAAGACATTAATGACTCTATTGAACCTCGAAGAAGCAAAAGAGCTTGAATTAAAAAGTCTTTAGGGCCGGATGAAATTGACTCTCAACTTATTTTCTTTTACATAGTAAAGAGAAGTGAGAAGAATGTTGTAAGAACAATTCCTTCCATTCTACAAGTAGAAACTGATCCTAAAACTTCTAGAGAGGCTATGTCTTGTTGTTATAATTTCTTTTGAAAAGAAGCAATTAAAGATTAAATGGATTCAATTATGTCAAACAATACATGGGACCTTGTCGATTTATCACCCGAGTCCAAACCTATTGGATGTAAATGGATGTTTAGAAGAAAGTATAATGTTGATGGTTCTTTTAATATCTTTAAGGCTAGACTAGTAGCTAAAGGTTATAGATAAAATGAATGAATAGACTATTTTAATACTTGTGCACCAGTAGCTAGAATAATATCAATTAGGATATTATTTACATAAGCTTCAATACATGACTTGCATCTTCATCCAGTGGATGTCTAGATGACATTCTTAATGGGGATCTCGATGAAGAAGTTTATATGTAACAATCTGAAGGGTTTGCTCTGCCCAGAAATGAATGAGGTGTGCAAATAGGTGAAATCTTTATACAGTTTGAAACAAGCACCTAAGAAGTGGCATGAAAAATTTGACTTAGCTGTTATATCATTTGATTTTAAAGATAATAGTGTAGATAAATGTTTGTATTCTAAATTATGTGATGATTATGTAATATTTATCTACTTATACGTTGACGTGTTAATTATAAGTAATGAAGGATCTTGGATATGTGGATACCATTTCAAGATGATGGATCTTAGATATGTGAATACCATTTCAAGTAACAAAGTTGCTAAAACTAGTGGGGTTATAATCTAAATCAATCACATTATATTAAGAATGTGATAAATGAGTTCAAATATTTGAATATAAAAGAATATAGTACCCCTATAGATCCAAGTTCAAAACTTATGAAGAATGATGGAATGACAGTTGCTCAATTGGAGTACGCAAGTGTTGTAGAGGGTCTAATGTATGCAGTTCAATGAACAAGACCGGATATAACATTTGCAATTCGTAAACTTAGTAGATTGACTAGTAATTCGAGCAATGAACATTGGAAGGCTGTTGGAAGAGTTCTTAGATACTTAAAGAACCAAGAACTTAGGTCTACAATATACTAGATTTCCAGCTATATTAGAAGGATTTACAGATGCTAATTGGATATCTAGCACGGGAGAAAGTAAATCTAATTCGAGTTGGGTATTTACACTTGGAGGAGGAGCTATTTTTTGGAAATAAAAGGAACAGACATGTATAACACACTCAACTATGGAATCCGAATTTGTAGCATTATCAAAAATCGAGAAAGAAACTGAGTAGCTTAAAGATCTACTATATGAGATACCTTTGGGATCGAAGAATACATTTCCAATACCTATCATGTGTAATAGTTAAGCCATGTTAGCAAAAGCATAGAATGAAGTATACAATGAAAAGTCAAGACGTATAAGTTTAAGACATGACTACATAAGAAAATTAATCAAAAGTAAAATAATTTTCCTAAATTATGTAAAGTCAATTGAGAATTTAGCGGATTCTTTAATTAAACTAAACATCTAAATAGAGATTTAGTAATATCTACTTTGAGTGGGATGTGGTTGAAACTCTTAAAATAAAATGTCCACCAATGATTGCAATCCTACTTATCATTATTTAACAAGTAATCCACAGGTTCAAAGGGTAATAACAAATCATTCGATATGGGGATAGTCTCAGCATTATATAACACTGGTTGTTACTGAAATTAGGGTTGAGCAATAAAGCTCTTTGTAGAACCCCAAATAATTTTAAACACCTTAGTGACACTAAGACATGAATATTAGATGGCTAAAGTATACTTTAGATTTTTTTTGGTCTCATTTGAGACCCATTTATGACATAGAAAACATTCGATTTGGAAAATAATATCTGAAGAAAAGTTGTTTTTCTTTGAGTTAGCTTTCCAACGCACTTTGAATTATCTCAATCGGATATCGGGAGAAGAAGTTATGATAGAAATACTAAAAGCTGTACAGTATCAACCGAAGTACGAGGAATATGAAAAGTCAAATTCTTACACGATTTTCTAGTACCTTCTTAAACCTATAACTCCCACATAAATGGCACCCGTATTAATGAGTATTAGGCCCTTCACTTGCCCTTAAGTTGTGAGATTTTCACCTATAAATAGGCTCCAATGCATACACATTTTTTACACCAAGACAAAAATTTCTAAGCATAAAAGAGAGAGTTTTCAAGTCTAGAAAAAAGAGAAATGAGAAGGAGGAAAATTAGTTTTTCCTAGAAGTTTTGGTATTGTCAAGAAGTGTTTTCCAAGTATTAATTCTCAACGGAGTGTTTTTTTTTTNTCCGGGTACGGCATGTACTTCCGGTCGAGGCGTCGTGTTAAGTCATGACTCTACGTGTTCGGGATTCTATCGAAAATCCTACTATGAAAAGGTTTCTAAAGTTACAGTTTTGAAATGTATAGCTTGATTACGAATGCACCAATGACATCTATTGAATTTTTAAAACTCACGGGTTTAACCCCTTATCTACAGATTGATATGATTCTACCTTGGGCCTGGATGATGGAAAAGATAGAGAGTGATACAACGAGCCCATGAAAAAATCCGGTGAACCAGTTATTTAGATTTATTTTTGAGAACGTTTTCAATGTTATTTCTTTAAAGTATTTGAATAACGTTGAACGTGAGAACAAGTTGTGTTTTCTTCAAATAAATTATGTTCCGTTATTTTTTTTATTTAGTGTTTTATTTAAAGTATTCGAAAGGTTGTTGTTAAAATTATCATTGTAAAAATTAAGCTTCCGCTAAAACATATTCTCCTATAACTAAACCACTGGTTAGTTAAGTAAAGTAAGTAGCGCTCCGGTCCACAAGGGGTCGGGGTGTTACATCGTGGTATCAGAGCATGGTTTAGCCGGTTTTGTAGACCAAATATGTTTTTTTTTTTAAATGAAAAAGTCTAAGATACTCCATGGCATCTTGCATCCATCCATCAATATCATCCTACGGTCCACAAGGGGTCAGGGCGTTACACTCTTAATGAAACTCGATACTAAATACAAGTATATTTAAAAGTAACAAACTTATTGGAAGATCTTCATCTAGATGACTTCGAGGTGGTGCCCTCTCAATAGAGAATTAGAGTATTTCTCTTAAAAATTTGTCGAGCAGGATGAGCGCAAGGCCATTTAAGCGCTAAGTTTGAAAAACTTGAGAATGCATGATACTTATATGTGTGTTCTTACCGGTATTGTCACATGGAACAACTAGTTCAACGCTATCTTTGATTCCCACATTGCTTTGTTTTAATTACACTATGGTTATATTTAAATGGAAAGATATCTAATCTTTACTGCATGAGTATTGTATATTTTGAATATGGGATCTTATTGAATGTTGAACACGTAAGGAATTGTTGTATGTTGTTCAAAATCAACAAGATGTATGAAGAATGAAAAAATCAGTTTGGAGGACAAAATTTGGCATTTGCAAACACATAGGCCAAAATAGGCCATGGTCGCATAACCACTGGCAAGGGATGAACTATGCGATTGCATAGATTTGTTCTATATGACCGCATAGAAGGCTTGACTAGCTGTTAGTGACCATTTTGATCAAAAATCGGATGGCTTTTCGAGTGTGTTCAGTACCACTTCGTATGATAATGTTTGAAGGCTATAAATATGTAATTGATGACCAAGAAAAAAGATAGAAAACACATAAAATTATGTAGTCTTAATTGAGATTTTCATTCCAAAATGTTGAAAATCCATTTTCTCATATCCAAAACCCACTTTCTCATTATCAAGTTTTGGAGGATTTCACTAATAGTTGAGTATTAAATCCTTGTCAAGGGTTAATAAATCCTGCAAACCGTTTGCCAAGATCCATCGAAGCATCTTAATTCAATTCGAGAGGGAGTAAATATCGTTTGAAGACAATGATAATGTATTCAAGCCTTCTTCTTCATCTTATTTTTCATCTTCTCATTATTGTCCTTATCCCTTGGTTTTGTAATATATTTCTTCTCCATTCCCTTCTTTGTGAAGATATTTTTTCAACAGATATGCCCTTATCATCTGCTGTTCTCTCTGTCGCCACCGCCCAAAGTATATCTCCAATCATATTCCCAACCCCAATTATGTGTTGAGTGCGCATCTTCTATAGCACATTGCATGACGATGAACAGTCTCTCGGTACCACCAAGAAGAAGCTCGACATCACCCGTCGCTTGCCAAACTTGGAGTGGATATTATTGAGGTAGGATTTCTAGCCTCCTCTGAGGCTGCTTTCGAGGCTATGAAATTGATTGCCAGGGAGGTCGGAAAATGTTAATTTCGATGATGGCCAAGAGGTGTATGTGCCAATTATGTATACTTGTCATTGAATAGAATCTACAATATTGTTTACAAAATCTTATGATGATGATGATGATGATAAAGAAAGTGGACTCCCTCTTTGTTATTTTATTTTAAATTCATCCTCTATTAATAAGAAAATTTTTGCCACCTACCACATCAAATTTTCAACAAAAACTACAAAATTTGTTGTCTTTACTCTAAACATAATTTAGCTGAATTGATAGTTAAACAAGTAGCTGTCTTCTTCCCATGCATATTGCGGCTGGGATAGAAGAGAACTTCAATTCAATTTCTCATGGTAGAGCTTTTTTTCATTAAGAATATAAACAATTACAGCTAGAAAATCATTGGTTGCAACTAAAAATCAACTAATGTGGCTGGACATATTAAATTCTATTCAGTAAGAAATATAATAGTTTTTCCTCTTATAACTTCTCTTTCATGATTGAAGAATCATAATAAGTGATATCAGAGCTAGAAATATCAATTGGCCCGTGTAGTTTTCTGATACAACATCCATTTTGATAAAGTCGTTGTGAAGTTAAGATGTTAATGGATGAATCTTCATCACGAGCTATGATCAAGCTCACACCCACTAATTACACACTATAGAGGCCTCCGATGGAAAACGTCAATTTTAAGGATTTGTGGGATCCTTTGGAAGCCAAATGTATGAACCCTAAGCTTACTAAGGAGATAGAGTGAAAGAAGTTAAATAGGAAAACTATCGATCAAATTCGATAATGGATTGATCATAGCGTCTTCCACAATGTGGCACAAGAAACAGATGCATCTGCTCTTTGGAAGAACCTGGAGAACATGAATCGGGCAAGACCGCTCGAAGCAAAGCCATATTGATGAGGTTTGGTGAATCTAAAGTTGTAGAGTGGAAACTAAGTTGCCGAGCGCACTAGTGAATTCCAGAGCCTGGTGAACTAGTTGTTATATGTAGAGATGCCGCTCGGGGATGAAATGAAAGCCCTTCTACTTCTGAGTTCTTTTCCCGACAACTTGGAGATGCTAGTTGTATCTCTCAGCAACTCATCCCCAAATAGCAAACTTACGATGTCTATGTTCAAGGATGCTTTGTTTAATAAAGAGGCCAAGATAAAGGATGTTGACACGAACCAGTCACGTGCCCTTGTCACAGAGAACCGAGAAAGACAACAATAAGGCAATTGAGGCTAGAGGAGAGGTAAGAACAAAAGTAGGGATAGATCCATGGATGGAAAGAAACTTACTTAGAAGTGTTACTCCTGTGGCATAGAGGGCCACTTGAAGAACTAAAATTGCTACAAGAGCAGAGCCACGGCAGTTCGTAGCCAAAAAACACTAGTCACTATATTAAGGTAGATGGTTATTTACTCCATCCATGAGAAACGTCTTCACTTCTCAAGACAAGACACTGAGTGGGTGGTAAATACTACATTATCTTCCCACGTCACTCCACACAAAGACTTCTTCACAACATATAAAGCTGGCGACTTTGGTGCAATAAATATATGACATACCAGTTTCTCTAAGATTGTGAGAAATTGTGATGTTCAGATACAAACGAACATGGAATGTAAAATAACCCTGAAAGATGTCCGACATATGCCATATCTTCATCTAAATCTACTTTTTAGGATAGCCCTTGACAAATAGGACTATGACAATGACTTTAGCAATAGCACATAGAAATGAAAGGTGGCGCCATGGTTTTTGCCCGATGACATATTTGTGGACTTTATATAAGACTCAAGTGAAAATGCATGTAGACAACCTCAATATAGTGGAACGTGAGACTTCTCAAACTCTGTGGCACCAAAGACTTAGTCACATGAGTGAGAAAAGCTCAGTCTACATTGATAACGAATGAACTAATCACTATTACTAAGGAAGCTACGCTAGATCTTTGCAATCACTGTCTATTTGGTAAACAGGATTCAAACAGTCGATAATACGCAGTTGTTTTTGACGAAGGTAGTGGCGGCCATGTACACCCTGACTAATAAGTTAGTCGATGATAATTTACGCAACTTGTTTGGGCCACAAAGAATGCCAGACCGACACCTCTCTCTCTCTCTCTCTCACACACACAGAAAAGGGGGAGGAGAATCAATAAGTGATAGTGAAGTTTACCTTTAATTTGGGGTAGATCTTAGGTATTTATTGAGTGCAACATTTAAAAAAGAACGTTGGATGGAGGACACGTGGCCTCATTTGCGGGTCCGAAAAATCCTCTCATAGGTGTCCATCATCAATCTATATGTAGGTAGCCATTTAATGCTTCCAAGTTGATACATTGACAACCACTATAGAGAAATGTCACATCCATCATTTTATAAGATTTTTGGAATGGATCCTTGCCCATATGAAATTGGGGCATTAATTTTCAATGTGTACTGCAACGCATGATTGTCTAAATTTATCATTTATCATTTTTTCTTGCTTGTCATTACTTAAAGATATGGAAATAATTTATTTTGAAATGACTTATTGTCAAGTTAAGTTAATATTTGAGTGACATTCTTTAAATTTCATTTTTTCCTTAAATTTATTTTCAATCCCATATTTTCTCATTAACATAATTTTGCACGTAAATTTTAAATTTTTTCTTGTTTTTTAACCAAATAATTTTACAATATCTCAATCCATACTACACCACTAAACTTGTAACATATGAAAATATTTTGATATGAATTTTCAAAACATGACAAAACGCAAATTGTTAATTAGCTTAAAATACGAAAGTTCATTATATAATCAAATTTGAAACTACGAAATGCTGAATTTTATATACTTTAGAATCGAATATTAAATATTAAAACACAAATGCATTATGAATTTTGTATAAAATTAATTGGTTTCAAAATAAGCTTGAAACAAATTCAAATACATTGGGAGACTCTTACAAATATTTTACAAAATTGTTTTCAAACGTTTAAATTTTAGCATACATCATAAAAAAATTGGTTAGATTTTTTATTGGAATTATTTTTGGGGTACATAACCCCTTACATAAGGGTGTTCAAAATGGACACCCATCGCCTACGACGCACAGAATAGGGGGGCGTTTGGTGTCAAAAATGGACACCCTTATGTTCCACCTTATGTACCCCAAAAATAACCCCGTTTATTGGTCATCAAATTTTCAAATGTGTCACCTACATTTTTCTTATCATAGATGATCACCGAACTCACAAAACTATTTTGGTGAATTTATTTCATATTTGTGATATGTTAATTATCTAAGCTATACGGAGACGAACTTATGAAATGTTATTAATAAATTAAAAGACGTCACTCCTACACCAACACGTTATATTAGTTTCAAATCATTTATTTATATATTTCCAATTTACTATAAAAAATAGTTATATAAAAACTAAAAAAAAAAAAAGGCATACGAAAATGAATTTATAGAAACTATTTAACCAAAATCATCATTTACGTAGCCTCAATAAAACCGGATACTTCAAAGAGTGACTTAACTCTTAAGAAAAATTTTAACTTTTAATATACAAAATAAATAAAAATAAAAGCTGAAGCCGTTACATATATAGAAGGCACGATACATATTATCAAAATCGTGCATCCCTGTCTTAATACTCTGTCTCTGCCGTTGCCAGCTCTGAGAGAGAGATTGTTGAAATGGGATCTTCATCGGAGGATGAGGGTGAAGAATACTTGTTCAAGATAGTGATAATCGGAGATTCAGCTGTTGGCAAGTCAAATTTGCTATCTCGCTATGCCAGAAACGAGTTCGACATGCATTCAAAGGCCACAATTGGAGTTGAATTTCAGACACAAACACTTGAAATTGACGGCAAAGAAGTTAAGGCTCAGATTTGGGACACCGCTGGCCAAGAGCGATTCAGGGCCGTCACTTCTGCTTATTACCGTGGTTCGTTTGGTGCTCTTATTGTCTACGATATTAGTCGAAGCTCTACGTTTGATAGCATCCCTCGTTGGCTTGATGAACTCAAGAGTATGTTTCTCTTTTATCTCGTTTCTCCTAATTTTGAATTTCGTCTCGGTTTTTTTAGGTTACCGATTTTTGAATGCTAATTCAACAAAAATAGAACAAGATTGAAGTTTCACGAATGTCAAAATATAATACAGTTCCGGTTTTTTAGATTTGTACTTCGATGAATTGATTCCCTTTTTGTGATTGAAAAGATATGCGCAAGAATTTAGGGGGTTACACATCGTGCTTCACTAATTATAAAAAGTTGAATCAGAGGAGAAGGGTACAACTTCTTCATCGATATGTACAATTTTGTCGTCTTGTACTTTCTACTAAATGGCTTTAGCTTTATTGAAATTGATTGTATGATGGTGAAATGATAACGTTTATCATTTTACACATTTTCATTTGGTTTATCAAGTGACAGATCTGTTGTATATTGCATATACCTTGTGGAGATAATTTTTGTGAAATCGGGCCATTAGAGTTATATTGTATTCTTTAAATTTAGAAAAATGTAAAGACTAGTGTGATAGACTCACAGGCAATAATAATTGGAGCCAGATCTGACTTTTATTACTCTTTAATGTATGTGATATACCTGGATTGTGGTGCTGAATAAAGCTTGTATAAATCTGAGCAAGTAATTGGTGTTTTTACTATTTGGGATAAAAGGAAAAGGGTAACATGTTAAATAATTGGATGTTGATAAGCAAAGATTTATAAATTTCCTTGATGGAGTGGGGTGGGGTTGTCTAAAAAGAAGTACAAAAGTTTAAATTATGAAAACTCATTGGTGAACCAATTGAAGCCCTTGGCGTGTGTTACAACTCTGCTGCCACCTTAAAATACATCAAACCTTTATCACATAGATGGTGGCTATTATGGGCCACATAGTTACACCATAGGTACATAGTGCTTCGAACAATATTCTTTTGCAATTATTAGTGCCTCTATACGACCTCTGCAATCTCTTTTGTTTTATGAACCTTGCTAGTAGGGTAGTGATTAAGACGAGCTTTGAATAAATAGCATGCTTTCGTGTTGCACCTTTATTTCAAAAAAAATGTTTTCTTTAAATGACAGTGGTGCAATAGATGCATGGAGATCCATAGCCTAGAGCCCCAATTTCAGAACTTGGCTTTGCAATGACAAAACATTTGACATTATTTAAATGAATCTGTCAAATTAACAAACCGGGTGCCAAGTTTCATGGATGAGCATACAAGTCATATTCAATAGGTTCCTTGGTGTATAGTATTTGTCAATTATATAATTTTAGTAGACTAGATGGAGATGGAGATGAATATTAGGTTAGAAAATTTTGAGAATTTCTTTAAATATAGAGGTTAAGAGCAGAACTAAAAGGGATTACACAAAATGTCTTTTTAGTCATAGAAGAAATAAAGGTGATAGTGGAGTCATGTAGAGAAATCTGGTAGTCAAAAGAGTGATTGTTTTATGTATTTAGCTTGGTTATTAATGAAGGAGAAAGACTTGAAAACGATTTAATGCATAGGACTAATGCGGATTGGATGAAATGGAGAAGTTCTACATGGATTATGTGTAAGGATCAACGGCAAGTTATACGAAACAGTAGTAGATGCTTTAGGTACAGTGTGTTGGCCCAATAAAAAACAAGATGTCCATAAGATGAAAATTGCAGAAATGGAGATGTTGAGAAGGATACGAGGCTATAATATGATGAGTAAGATAAGAAATGAGAATCATTGGAAACAACTTGAGGTGACACTCATTTTAAGATAAGGATATTTTAAGTAGTTATGGCATGTCTTTCATGGATCTAAAGAAACTCTCACTCACAAAAGTTATGCAATAGTCTAAAAAAAGGAGAGGTAGACCGATAATAACATGCAATTTTGGAGCTATTAAACTTGTGCTGGAAGGGATTAATTTGGAGCTAGAAATGGATTTTCCCTTATCAAATACTTGATTCTATCTTAACAGTATAATAGGATGAATTTCATGTGCTGTTATTAATCTTTGAAAAGACGAGAGACCATTATTTAGAGTGTTTACAGTTTGAATTTTCTTGGGGAAACATCCCTCTAGTTGATCTTCATGATTCATGATCATATTTGGTTTCTGGGAGCTTAGGNTTACAGTTTGAATTTTCTTGGGGAAACATCCCTCTAGTTGATCTTCATGATTCATGATCATATTTGGTTTCTGGGAGCTTAGGTGTCTCAAATTGAGAAATTGACTTCCACTTTGTATAATATCTCAAACATTATCCAATAGATATTCAAGTAGTTGATATCCACCAGCCTGTTCAAAGGCATAACTAAGATAATCACATTCACTTACAAAAACGATATTTCACTGATGATAGAGGGAACACACAAGGAAATTATTATCCGATGGCTCAGATAAATTTTCTAGATACACCTTCAATCCAAATTATGCAGTTAGTAGATTGTTCCTTTGGTCTTGTATGCTTCTTGAGAACTGTTTCACAGTATGCACTGGTTTTTACATTCTATAATACCCATGTCATATTACTTAATTCTTGATATGTCATATGGAGTGTGAGCTAAAATATACTCTTAATACAGCTCATTCTGATACAACTGTTGCAAGGATGCTTGTGGGGAATAAATGTGATTTGGAGAATATAAGGGCTGTTAGTGTTGAGGAAGGCAAAAGCCTTGCTGAAACAGAAGGGTTGTTTTTTATGGAGACTTCTGCATTGGATTCAACAAATGTTGAAAAGGCTTTCGAAATTGTTATTCGCGAGATTTATAATAATGTCAGCAGGAAGGTCTTGAATTCTGATTCTTTTAAAGCAGAATTATCGGTGAACAGGGTTTCTCTCGTAAACGATGGCTCCGATGGATCTAAGCAGACTCAGGGATCCTATTCTTGTTGTTCCAGGTGATCAGAGCCCTATTTCATTTGCAAATGTGTACTACTAACCAATGAATTCCTTATGGTTGCTTTATATATTTGATTTGTTTATTAATTTATATTACTTATAGAGGGATTCTATAATGACGCTGAAAGTGCTTTGATACTAAAGCGGAATTCTTGTCATGCAAAAGAACATTTTGAATCAAATGTCGTTTGGAATGGTGAAATTGTACAATTTATACTCTTTTCACATGTTTGGTAGAGTGAATTGGACTCAATGGTCTTATAGAGAGAACGTTGAAATTTTGTTTAAATGTTTGAAGATAGTCTTATCGCCTTCACTTCCTTTGCAGGCTCTTCGTCAAAAATAGTGTGCCTACTCACACTTAATGCTGTCTGTTCAAGCCATCTAAAAGATTACAACTTAAAAGAAATTTTTTATTAATTATAAGAATCAATTTTGAAAACATGACAAGGAACAAGGATAAAAAAATATATCATCCATTGAATTTAAAAAGAAAAAAACAGCCAAAATAAGCTCAGAGTTCATGACTTGTAAATAGTGGCTGCATATATAGACTTCGGGAAGCTCTTGCCCCTCAGCGTTTTGGAGCTTTAGCTAACTCATTGAGATCTCTAGTGTCTTGCCATTTCGAACCCATTCTTGCTGTAAGAATAGTCTTCGATAGTCTTGTCTATTTCAGCTTGTGTGTTCATAACAAAAGGACCGTGCTGAACCACTGGTTCATTGAGTGGCTGCCCACCTGCCAAAATAAATCTCAATGGATTGGAAGATTTGTTCCATACACTGAGACCCTCTCCCGGACCTAAAACCAAGACATGGTGAGCCTTTATGGGCGCCAATTTCTGTAGACCAAAGACCCCTTCACCTTCAATTATGTATACAAAAGCATTCCAAGATTCCGGGATGCTTTGATGATGTTGAGCATTGGGCTTTAGGGTGAAATCGAGATACATTGTTGGAGTTTGAGTATAAACTGGAGAGTAAACACCCATTGATTCCCCTGCAATGATTTTAACCTCAACCCCGTCTTTCTCTGCCTTTGGGATGTCCTCACTCACTAGTTCTTGGTACCTAGGTTCGATCCTGTAGAATAACTAGGAGGATGTGGAATTCAACCTAATGATAATTCATAAATATTACCTACTTGTCGGGGGCCACACGCACATGTTTGGTGTGGAATACTATATTACTACAATGGTTAAGAGATTATCAAACTTGTCACGTGTATATCTTCCTTACTCTTTGTAATCCTATTTAATCTAGGCACCCTAAGCCCTTGTTCGATATAAATTATAATTTAAATTTTTGTCAAAATCAAAGTCAACAATTAATTTTAACCACATATTTTATGGGATTCACAATTTTTCAACCACATATTTCATTATCTTTTATCAAAATCTGCTAAAAATCTGATTTTAATCTCCACCAAACCGAGGGCTAAATATGGACCGAAGGCCCGTGTAATAACTATTTTGGCT
The DNA here is from genome assembly GCF_002742605.1 of Olea europaea var. sylvestris. Lineage (NCBI taxonomy): Eukaryota > Viridiplantae > Streptophyta > Magnoliopsida > Lamiales > Oleaceae > Olea > Olea europaea. Next base: position 598,495 of record NW_019247561.1, on the reverse strand, counting down.
TCTTCCAAGGAGAAAAAGAGAAACTAAGATGACTTACATTTTGTCCTTGGCCGAGAGATTTATCCATAACTGCAAACCTCTTTGAGCACCTTCTCCTGCAGGCATTTCCGAATGAATTATACCCCTTCCTGCAGTCATCCATTGCACATCGCCAGTTCGTATTGTGCCCTTGTGACCCATAAAATCTTGATGAGTGAATGCACCCTGGAAAGAAAGGACAAATTTTTAAAACTTCTACCAATAGAAAACAATGTGTGGAGAAATAGCTTAAAAGTAACTTTTTAAGTTTCGCTCAAATTTGTCGACTCGGCAACTTACTTGTAGCATGTATGTAACAGTCTCAAAACCTATAAGACACAACATGAAATCGTGAGATTGATGGAAATGTAGAAAAAAATCAATCAATGGAATAATGATATAAATACCTCTATGTGGATGATCAGGAAATCCAGCAGGAGGTGAAACTGCAATATCAACCATCAAGTCATATTATTTTCGTAAAAGACAGACTGAACATTATTATTCTTTTCAAAAACAGGTTTTTTTTGTGTCTTTTATTGAGATCAAATTTGAAACAAAACCAAGTTGAGGACATCAAAAATGCAATTTACATTCATTTTCCCTTTTTAATATTGTCTAATAATCATACAATTCACCTTCAAATTCATCCAGCATGAGGAAGGGATCCAAAGACTTCAACTCAGGCCTGTAATTTATGAGAACATAAGAAACTAATTTCCATATGATAAGAAATTCTCAGAGTTTAAAGACAAACATTAATACTAACAAACACATCATTTTGCCATTTTTCTTGGCAAAATTTAAGAAAATACTATAAGACCTGTGAATGTCTGATCAAATTTTATACCAAAACATAGAATAAACAAAAAAGCCTTAATGAAACAGTTCGCAATTTCGAAAAGATTCAAGAAAATGTTTGTGTAATACCTTCCTATGCTTCTTCTAACAACAGCACCATCACCTTCATTCTGAGGCTTGGCCAAGATTTTCTTGGCAACCAATCTTGGCTGTTCAAATCCAAAACTTGTATTTGTACCTGATACAGACATGCTGTGCTGATCTTTCTGAATAAACAACACACTGTATGCCGATTTACTTGTCGTATTGATTCTGGTTATTAAGAAGAATCTTCTCTTTTATACAAATTCAACTTTTAAGGTTATCTTTCTCTATTCCAAGTTATTACAAAGCATCGTGTGTGTATTTATAAACGAAATTTGAGAATGGAACAGTGGGAAGAGAATAAAATAAGGGGTTTAGTAAATTGGAGGCGTTGAGAAATTTGAGGTGGGAACCCAAATATCCACCTTGGTTTGACTGGTCTGAGGTGACGTCAGCCTTGTGTCATCATTATGGAAAATCACCCACTTAGGAAAGTGAAATCTGGAATATTTTGAAATATACGATTAAATGAATATATTTTGAAATATATGATTAAGATTAAGAGAATATAATTTGTGAATAAATTCAGACAAGTCATTACTGGTTGATTTAATAGTAGTAAATTAAGGCTAGTTTTGAGCCACATTTTGAATATATTTTGAAATATATGATTAAGATTAAGAGAATATAATTTGTGAATAAATTCAGACGTCATTACTGATTAATTTAATAGTAGTAAATTGAGGCTAATTTTGAGCCACATTTTGAATATATTTTGAAATATATGATTAAGATTAAGAGAATATAATTTGTTAATAAATTTAGACGTCATTACTGATTAATTTAATAGTAGTAAATTGAGGCTAGGTTTGAGCCACATTTTTCCCCCAAAAAAATGAAAAAAATAATATATTCTTATACAGTAATTTAACATCATCTCAAACACACATTCTTAAAAAAAATAATATTACACGAAAATTCAAAACATTTCTTTATTTTTTAACCACACATTTTCCATCGATACATTATTCAAAAATGCATTCTAAGGAATATAATGTGACTCAAACAATGGCTGAATTAAACTTAGGCTATATATAAAACTACAAAGAATCGTAATTTTATCACCTTATTTTGATGCTTAGGTGACACAGATCTTGAAAGGATTTCTTGAAATAATTTTTACCAAAAACAAAGTAATTATTAAGTGGATTCGATTCGATATTATTTATCTTTTCGTAAAATTTCTTAAAAATTATTTTTAGAAAATATAAAGTAATTAATGAATGGATCCGATCCAGCAATATTTATCTTCACATAAAATTCTTAAATTTGTTATATAAAAATAAAGTAATTATTGAGTGGATCATATCCAATATCATTGATCTTGGCATAAAATAAAATTTAGAACATGGGGGTAGAGAGAATCATGTCATGCCAGTGTGAACAGTGAACTTTGTAGTCTTCAAATAATTCTTAAATGAATTATAATCAAAACTTTTGGAGGTGGGCTGCCAATAAAATGACTTCATTCATCCTTAAGCATTGCATTTGCTTCTTCTTCAATTTTTAAACAATTGAAATTACTTATAAGTATTATTTAAAGAAGTTCGGTCAGAAAAATAATTAATGGCATGGTCAAAATGAATATGCCACCTTAGTTTAGTATTTTGATTTTTGTTTTCTCTTTGGTTCAAGAATACAATATTCAATTTTGGAGTTTTTAATGTCATAATAAAAACCTTAAAATTATATGCAATTGGTACTGAGCCCGTTTGTTTCTCATTTTTGTAAGAATGAGAATGAAAAATATCGTTACTATGGGTCCCATACGAGAGATAGAAATTTAAATTTGGTGGATTAATGTGATGGATAACAGTCATATTTTTTATTTTAATGAAGAAAGAATGAGAAACAAATAATGAATGTATTGTAATATTCTTAATTCTTACACGTGAAATGAATTGTTCTTAGCTCTAAATCTTATTTCAAGTTGATAATAACACATTAACGCTCTTTAGCTGTCATTATAAAATTAGAACAAAGTTGGGTCTCAATAGGTGGTGTCGTGTGGCCTAATTGCACCATCATGCTTATGATGTAATTACGAATAATCATTAGTTTTTAAATCCTAACTATGGTAAAGATAGATAAAGAAGATTTTATGCTCATTTTCTTAGCGTCTGATACATATCAGCGTATAGTCGATAAATAAGTTATAAATTGGAGGAAATGGATTGAGAATTTGATGAATAAACTTGTGCATTGGGAAAGTTTCCACTTTCTTGTTAATTATACTCAATAAATTTTGAACAAATCGTTTGTGATTATTATGTTCATCATCGTTTTATAATTCCACTGCATCTAAATACCATGGTCAGTGTTTCTATTTATAACTATTAGATTAAGACACCCAAGATATACAGCATGAATTAAAGAACACTAAATTCTCGTTTGGTAGCAAATTTTCATCCCAAAAAAATCAGTTTTTTGATTCTGTCATTATTGACTTCTTCATTCACGGGTGAAGCCCACTTTTCTCTCTAACGATCAAAAAAACAATTCTCATAATCACCACCGAACAGATCCCAAGTATGTCTCATATATTTAGAATGTGTAAAGTGTAAAATTGCTAAAATGTCAATATTTAGACTATTGGGTTGGTTCAAAGTGCCCCCACCAGCCATTGCCACCGTACGGTTTTCCTAAACTAACGGACTAGATTTTCTATTGGTGAGTGTAATCCTTTTACTTTTACGAACCCTAAAGTCAAGACTTCTAGAAGCTTAGGTAATGCCATATCCATTATTTTTTTTTTCTTTTTTTTTACAAGGTGTCCGGGCTTGCGTCCGACTAGATCCTTGTCCCTGAACCTCCAGCCCCTCAGCAGCTCAGGGAGGTAAATCGCAAGATGTGCCCTTGTTGGCTCCCAGGTTCCCACAACTCATTTGGACTCCTTCCGCAAAGAGAGCTCTCCTCACTGGGCGTTTGTTCACACCAATGGCTTCCTCTCCATATGGCTCCCAGTGTTAACTCCAGGAATCGAACTCCGCACCCTTGCTTCCAGCGTCCCAGCGAAGTGATTGTTCCACCAACTCGGATGTACCCTGGGGGGCAATGCCATATCCATTATTAGGTTGACATTAAGATGCGAATGAGGATTTTGATATCTAAATATGTCGAGGCATTAGAGTTTGTCCATCTAATTTGGAAAATTTCAGTACTCTCCACAATCAACAAACGAATCTGTAATAATTAACTTAAAGTGTCTAAGAAAAACTCTTTAACCATAAGATACTCTCTATTTGAAATAGTTAATTCTTGAAATTATACTCCAAAAAATTCTTTAAATTAACATTTTAATTTAGAGAGTGAGTTTGACTCTCCAATCCAAATTTGGAGAGCCAAACCTACTCACTATAATTAAATGCATTCAAAGTATTTCAATTTTTAATATATAAAATAATAAAATAATCTAAAGAAAAACTAATTAAAATAAAAGATAAAAAAATAATAAATAATTTTTTTAGATTAGTAAAATTAAAAGTGTTAAATATAAAGAGTTTGTTGGAATATTTTAAAATTTTAATTATCTAAATTTATAGATGTTCTTTAAATAATAGAATATAATCTTTAAAGACAAAGAGTTTCTTGAAGACACTCTTATGGCCTGTTTGATTGGTCAAGAATTCCATGGAAAGTGGAAATTTAATTCCATCTTTTCATTTTTTTGGTGTTTGATTGCCAAAATTTTTTTTGTAATTCATTTTCCACCTTTTGATGCCACATAGACATTATTTTCTTGAAATTTTTTTTTTTTTTGGCTGGCAATGGAAACAAATTTCATCCTCAACACTAGTAAAATATATCCCTTTAATTGATAATTTTCATATAAAACAAAGTCAAACAAACACCAAAAAATACTTTTATTTCAACATTTTCCACTTGAAAAATTATATCAATCAAATACAATAATTTACAATTTCCAAGAAAATAATTTCTAGACAATTTAATTCCCTGAAATTCGTTTTTAATTCAATTCCATTTTTGCAATCAAACGGACCCTTAGTTCAGTCAAGTATGTAAATTCTTTTCATCAATTTAATCAAGCATGGCAACATTTGACAAATTAAGTGTGCTTGATCCCAATTGTTTGGAAGAATAAGTTTTGTAATATTGATTTTTTGGAAAATATGTTCTTAAAAGTAAGGAAAATTTTGGATTTATATATAAAATTATTTTATTAAAAAATATGTAATTCAAAATGAGTTGGATGAAAAATAAAATTTTACATAAACGAGCTCAAACAGGGGCATAATACGGGGTACTTTAAATTTTGACCCGGTCAAAGGAGCAAAATTTCAGTTTGACTTCCAAAAGAATGAATATTATGACATTGGCCTCTTGTATGGTAA
>NW_019247561.1:511629-586584 GCF_002742605.1 Olea europaea var. sylvestris | reverse complement strand
AATCAACATTGTTAATTTTACAATATTTCAATTATTATATTATATTGACAATGATAAAAAAATTAAATAAGTAAATAATATAAATACTATTTAATCAAATAAAAAATTTAATTAATTACAAAAATTATAAAAAAATTAAAATTTAAATATTTTATCTGGGCCGATTCATCGACCCAGATGCCCGACTGTTAATAGTCTGGTAAACCGACTGTTAACAGCCGGCCCAGACTGTTAAACAATCTGGGCCGACTGTTAACAGTCGGGTAAACCGATTGTTACTGTCGATTTTAGGCGTTTTAACGCTCGGTGGCCGGGAAACGACCGGAAACCGCCATTCCCGGCCACTGAGCTCCATACAATGGATCTAATTTCACATTCCAGCATGCCCATGGATCTAATTTCAACCAAAATTACTAAGGATGCTAACTATGAAAAAAAACATTCGAACTGGAGTTTTGATCAGAAAACTAACCGGTTCTTTTACTTCCACTGTAGATGATGATCGTTGATTGCGACGTTGGTGGAACTCCGGTGGTCGGATTTCTGCACTGATCGGTCGGTTCGATCGGTGAGAGAATTATCAAACAGTCTGAAGGGTAAAATGGGAAAATACTGTGAAGTTTTCTTTTTAACGTAATTTGTTTTTTTTTTTTAATTCATTTAATTGGTCAAAGGCCAATATCAATTTTTGCTACCGTGTATGGGTCATTTTTGTGTATTTCCTCGGCATAATACCATCCTCTTAGAACACTTAACACGAAAGGAGAGAAAATTTTACAGAGCAGATAAATGAATTTTTTTTTTTAATTAAATAAGTTAAAACCAACTAGATAAATCATTTTTCTCCATACACATTTCCCAATAATGGTAGAGGGTAAAATATAGATTATGAAGTACTTATAAAACCAACCCGGCAATATGATAAAACGATATCACAATTCGCTAGAAAAGTTAAATCAGCTCAAAATTTAAATATTAAAATAAATGGTACGCATAAAAAAAATTAACCCAAATTAATTTGGGGAATAATTTCACTCCTCAGAGATACAAAAAAGAGCAAATTTTCTTTTTAGTAGTTTTACAACATTCACAACTCTTGTACAGCTGCAAATCTAGGCTACCGCTTCTGCAACAAAATTTATGGGCTATTAACCATAATAAACGGAGCTTTTGAACTACTTTACTCGAACAGTATTGTTCAGTCATGAATCGGTTTTCCTCATCTTCGTCTTGGAATTAGCTGGTACTTGACCGTAGAGGCCTATACGGAAATTACCTTCAAGCAGCCGATGGTGAAAATGGCTTTTATACAAGTCCCAAAACTCATCTCTGTCAAATGCGCATAGAAAAAGATAACAAATAAGATTTGCAAAATGAAAATTTTTTAAGAGTGAAAATCTTAATGAATATACTTGATAGTAACAAGGAATCTACGGGAAATTAATGCCAAACCTGACTTGAGGAAGTGTGAACAAGGAATATCCCTTAACATCTGTGTGCATGTCGAGCACAATCACTGCTAATCGAGATAGGCCCAGTGCCTCCATATCGATTAGTTTCTTAATCCTGTATAAATTCGAAAAGAAATAATTAAAAAGATAAAAAGAACTCAACTATTCTTCCAGTAAAAGCTGCTGTTGACTCCACATCAGTTTAATTACTCTCTTCTTGTTTCCAAAAACAAAATTTTGTTTCACTTATCACTCAATTAATCTTCCTTTGAAAGCAAAGTATATAATCTCAACTTACATTTGACAACTGTCAGAATCTAAATCAGTCTGTCTTAATTAAAATTCATAAACGATTCAAGGTGAGATTTAAAATTGGCTATTTCAAGATACTGAAGTCATCATAATCCGTTCATAAGATTGGTTGAATAGACGGTTTCACAGATAGTAAAATTCTTCTTGTTTCATATTCCTACATATTTTACTTCTTGACCAATTAATACATTAATCATGCATGTATCAAGCATGCATTGGTATCTAGTACATTTTAACAAGTGGAAGAGCCGGAGAGGGTTGTGCATAATCCAGTGTTGTATTATTACCTACCCACGTCCTTCAGTATTTTGCCTCCAGTCGAGGACTAAAAGGTAAATCAACTTTGTAGTTCAGCTTCCTGTCACACTAAAATTTTCTCCATGTCAGTTACTCCTTACTCCTATGCTACACCGCTTATTAGCTCCCTCTACTTGCTTTTGAACTTTTACAGATACTGCATCCAAGACATGTCCAGTATTCAACTTCTTATACCACTAACTATCCAAGACAAAAATGAATCGAGGACATAAGATTTACAACTTGCAACAGTAGGTCACTATGACTAATTTTTTTGCTTCTTTGAGAATCTGCAGCTCTAAAATCTCATTAGTTTCTTTGAAATTAAAGCATCAAAGAAATTGCATGCCGTGATCATGTAGCTAAATAAGCCACTCACAACGAGTACAAGAATTTAAAATCTTAATACACTTAATCGGTCTTTCTTCTGGCTTTAAAAAGGGTCTGTTTTATTTCATAGAAAAAAATATGGCATGGGGGATCAAAAAAGTTGAATATAAGCGACTATATAAATGGTATAATTAAAATTAAATTAAGGGTGGTGGCCCTAGAGCCAGTAAAGGAGAAAGAGAGGGAGTGCAGGTATGAGTAAAAGATCATAATCAACATATGCAAGAAAGATCATCACAAACCTGGTAGGTGTTCCACAAGCAATATTGACACGACTCTTTAACAGGGACACCTACAACAGCACACAGAGAGCAAATACAAGTTCAAACTTCAAGAGATGAGTGAAAGAGATAATAAGATGCAGGAGCAGGACAGAGAAAGAAGATAAAATGAGGCCACCGTTCTTTATAACCATGGTGGCTGTGTAGTTGTTTATCATTTGTTTTGATGTAGGACATATTCCAACTGCTTAAACAGATAAAAAAATGTGATACTAGAAGTAGTCTGATAGATGTTAGTGTTTGTTTAAAGGGGTTTGGGAGAAAGAGAGGCAGCAAAAAAAGGGATCAGGGATGAGTTTTAGAGGCAGCAAAAAAGGGGATCAGGGATGAGTTTTACTATAGTTCAATTTAGGCTTCATGTGGTTGGTTGAGACACGAGAGCGACAAGGCATTACCAGGCTACCAGCCTAAATTGATGCAAATTAAAATCCACAGTCACATCACTATTCAAGCACGTCGTGTCACATAATTTGTTCACAACTAATTTGATGTTGGTCAGAAGTAAGAACTATTACCTGCTCCTCAATCTTCATATGCTTAGAGAATAACTTTGCAGCATGACATTCTTTTGTCAAAGGACGCAATTCTCTGTAGAAGTAGAATATTTTGTTCAATGGTATTGACCAAAAATCATATAGAAAATATGAACACATTGAAATAAGCAACAAAATTGTCAGGTCTCGCAAGAGTGAATGATAGATGCGCAATAAGCACAAATATTAAAATTACATAATTTATTATTTGAATGCATGCAAGGCATCAACCTGAGAAGTTCCAGTGACCTCAGGGCAGATAGACTTATTACAAGAACTGCTGNTTTATTATTTGAATGCATGCAAGGCATCAACCTGAGAAGTTCCAGTGACCTCAGGGCAGATAGACTTATTACAAGAACTGCTGGATTCCCAGGATCAACTTTCCCTTCTTGAACATGTTTTTCACAAAGCACTTCTTTCCACGATGGCCCAAAAGCAACCTTGATATGCTGACCCAAATTGCTAATATCCTGAGCAGGACCCTCACATAGATCAAGGATGCATGTGTCTGCTTAATACAGAAAAATTAATCGCAATAATAAATTATATTCTGATTAACACAGAGTAATAAAACAAGATGAAGGGACTACAATGAAAAATATTTAACACATTATTTATTAAGTTGGACAAAAGGCAATCAATCAGCATCTTTCCACACAACAAATCACGCATCATTCCCAAGATAGTATAAGTGATTTCTCTCCATGGCACTTCCAATCATATTTCTTGAAGCGAGGTCCTAGACTATAATGATTTGAAAAGATAGATAGTGAAATTTTCAGGTTTTCATAAGTTTGCTAATTGACAAGAGATTACTGAATATGTACCTAGGCTGTGATAGAGATTTTTGCTGAAACAGAACATCATCTTTGCCAAAACTACTTGCATGATTTGCTATCAAGAAAAACGGTAATTTTATTTAACCATACCAGCTAAATTTTGTTCCGTCGTTGTTATACCTAAATTTTTCTACAATTTTCAAAGACTTTTATCTTATAGTATTAGCTACTAGTGACGCCACTAGTTAGTCCAAACCCAAAGATTTCCGATGCTAATCAAAAACTGTTTCCATTCAACATATTACTCAGAAAAAATCCAACAAAAGTAACAAAATTCAAAAAATATATATATATTTATAATTCGATATCAATTCTAACACATACAACCACATGTGTGTACAAGAAAGGGAGAGAGCCAGACCTTTGAGGGATTCTAGTTCGAGAGACGAAAGCTGAACGCCATTGGCAGATTGATACTGGTGAACGAAAAATCTCAGCTGCAGAGAAGCAGTCGCCAGTTGAACGCCATAGTTTCCATCGTTTTCTGCTGCTTCCGTGCTTTCAGTTACGTTCTTCTTTTCACGGATTTTGGTGCTATCAATTAACGTATTCCCACCGGAATTCTTTTTCTTCTTCTTCTTCTCCTTGTCCTTTGATTTAGTTTTACTAATTTTAGGTCTTTTCGAGTCCAGAGGCAATTGCTTCTTTTTCCGCTTTGAGGGGGTGGCAGAAGAGGGTTTTGCCGCCATGGTTGATTCCGAGAGCAGCTATGCGTGCTTCCGGCTAGGTTTGGGGAAATTTTTTAACGCATGCCTGGTGGAGGGGTGGGGACGAGTAAATTTTACAATGTTTTTGTTTACGACATCCTTTTTTTTACGACATCCTTTTTTTTTAAGAGATCCTTTTTTTTTTTTAATAATTACAGAAATTTCACCTATCAGAATAAATTGCTTATTTTACATTTTGCCAATTATTAAATATAAAGTTATACTTTGTTTGCCTTTTATTTTAATTTGGAAAAAGACAATAATTTTTTTATCTTTTTGTAAAAATTGATTTGTCATAATCATATTTTGTGAAAATTGATTTCTAATTTTTTTCCCCTAAATGAACAAACTATTATCTAAGACATTTAAATAAAATAAAAAAGGTAGAGGTAGAGCTTTAAACATTTGATGCCATCTATATTGCATTTATATTGTTACCATGATATTAAATTATTTTTTTATACTTAATATAATATAAATATTAAGCCTTTGTTTGAGCCCCATTTTGAGGGAAAAATGAATTCTTGAATTGTGTATTGATGAAAAATGCGTGATTAAAAAATAAGAAAAAGTTTTAAATTTGTGTATAATATTATTTTATTAAAAAATGTGTGATTGAAATGATATCAAAATACTGTTGAAAAATACATTTTTCTAATAATGGGGCTCAAACAAGGGCTAAGCGTATAAAAATTTAAAAATTAGAGAAAGTGCTACTAAATCAAGTGATTCAATAATTCTTAATTAGCCTTTTAAATTATTTAGAAATTTTTTGTTGGTATGTTAATTATTTGTGAAACATGTTACAGTTAATAAATAAATAGTGTATTATAATTCTTAGAAGGTCAAAAAAAGGGGTTAATTTCACAAACAGTCGCTGAACGTACCTGAAAAATACAAAACGATCACTAAAGTTTAAAACTTGCAGAAACAGTCACTGAAGTTTAGAGTGTTTTTAGAAACGATCACTAAAGTTTACAAACTTGCAGAAACGATCACCAAAAATTTTCAGATTTTTGAGGCAAGGTTTGCGACAATTTTTCGGTGACCTTCGACTATCAAGACTGTCAAATTTGATTATCTTTGGAAATCACACAATGTCATCTTCAATTACTATCTAAAATCTCTCCATAACTCCAAAAGATTTGGCCGGAATAAGCCCACAAAGTCAGCTTCCCGAAATCTAAAAATCTGTCCAGATTTTTCAAATTTTTGGGCGAGATTTGCGGCAATTTTTCGACAATTTCCGATCACCAAGACCGTTGGAAATTCAACAATGTCATCTTCAATTATCACCCAAAATCTTCCCATAACTCCAAAGGACTCGCCGAAAAAAGCCCACAAAGTCAGCTTCCCGAAATCTGAAAATCTGCCCACAATTTCAGATTTCGGGGAGCTGACTTTGTGGGCTTAATCTGATTGAATTTTTTGGAGTTATAGGGAGATTTTTGGTGGTAATTGTTGGGAATCTACTTATACATGCACAGCGGAATTTAAAATAATTTTCGATTCCCACCAAAAATCGCCTTTGTGTTTAGATAGAGATTGTGACAAGATTGTACCTTTTCCAGATCTGCAATCTTTTTGCTTTTCTTTTCGTTCCATCAACCTTGATTCGCCACCACAGCTGTCCAATTGTCCAGCCTCTAACGGTAATCCACACAGAGAATAAGATTGCAGTTTTTAGGGTTTCTCTTGTGCCAGCAAGAATAATGAAAACCTTATGGACTTTAAACCCTAGTTATGTATTTATATAAACCCAAACAGGCTCGGCCTGGTCCGGTCCAATAATTAATTAATCCAATTAATTAAACCCGGTCCGTGAATTAATTAATCCAATTAATTAATTCGAAAATATAAATAACAAATCCAATTAATTAATTTATCCAACGATTATTAAATTAACCAATTGGCAATTTGCAATCTTCCAATTCTCTTTTGTGTGTGACCCATTAGGTTCCCGACCACGATACCTAACGACGTGAAATATTATTTTGATCTAATCAAAATTGATAAATTAAAACACCCTTTTAATTTATCGTCAATTTACATTCGCCGTCCCTGATTGACATCTAGCAATGTGTCAGGGCAATACATGTGACGGAAAATGTCACGTGGTATGACAAAACCAAATTCGTTCGTTTACCGTGAAACTATAATCCCTTCGTCAATATGATTCGATCAATTACGAGATATGAAGTTGTGTCAATCTCGATCATCGATCATATCTTTCACTCCACTATTAAGTCAATATAAATCGAAAACTCCTTTTCGACTTATGAGTACACCTTGGCCAAAGATTTCATCATTGACTTAATTAAATGAAACGCAGAGCATAATCTCCTATTATCTAAGAGCGACGAATCCTTTATTGATCAATCACAACCTTCATACGATTCTTGACGTACCCGAACGATGTCGTATTAGCGGCTCTTTTCAGAGCAACATCCAACACCGCCAAAGTATGACTGTCCTCATATAAGGTACCATGACGACCTCAAGTCAAAGGACCAATTTCACTACCGAACGTTAGAGATTAACCACCGACACTCAGATAGTTATCCATGTGGAATCTCTCGACGGGTCTCCAATGTTTTGTTCTATAACAAAACATCCACGTGTTCATTTAAGTGTCACTACACTTTAACTTGTGAGATCAGCTACTTACTTCACAAGTAAGAAATGCCACACGTGATGGTCTATCCGTAATAACGATATCCGTATCTCGTTATTACTTACGACCACGGATGATTTAAGATTCAATCAGATGTAATTTGTATCTCACAATCACAACTCATTGTGATTAACAAATTACAAGTATTTGAATCTACGGACTCTATTATTTATTTAATTGTCTATTAATTAAATAATATATCTGTCATTTAATTGCATTAATTACATATAAAAGTATTTATGTCCAAAGTTGATGGGACCTAGAGCATAATACTTACAGTAAGTGAAAAGGACATTGTGGGCTTTCCAATGGTATCAAAATCCGACCGTCTTGGTGGTCGGAAAGAGATGATAAATTGTCACAAATGTCGCTCGAAAATTTAAAAAATTTGGGTGACCATTTCTGCAAGTTTGTAAACTTCAATGACCGTTTTTGAAAGCGCTCTAAATTTCAGTGACCATTTTTGCAAGTTTTAAACTTCAGTGACTATATTGTAATTTTCTGATAAGTTCAGTGATCGTTTGTGAAATTAACCAGTCAAAAAACACAATATGTGTCTCTAATCTTTGGTCAAAATAACAAAAGTACTATCAATTCCCGTCCTTGTGGTAGCTGACACCATCAAGATCCAATAACACCACCACTATTGTAACTGCAATTGCAACGTGTGTATGTATACATATACTATTCATATTTCACACACACACACATACACATATATACACAGGTAGGATACTAGCCATCATTGCCTTGCCCTCCATTATCCTTTTCACAAACACCATGTGAAGAAATCTCCATCACCCACGAACTAGGTAGGGGAATCCCTATGGTTGTAGCATCTGAAAAATTCATTCTATTTTTCCTATATTTTCAAGTAAACTTATTTAATGTTGATGCTGGACGGGAATTATTCAAATTGACAACAATTAAATGAGATTGCTAAACTTATTTTATGTCTTCGTTTTTAGCTCTCTTTTTCTTCTTCATAGTTCAATTGTTTATCATTCCATAGAAGATATAACCTAGTATGATGCCAGCCTTTGAAACAATCTAGTGCAACATCAAGGATTGAAAGCCCAAGAATAACTAACCAATAGGGGGTGAATTGATTTTTAAAACTTTTTCGAAAAAAAAACTTAAATAAAGGAAGCAAAGGATATGCTGATCAATTAATAATTATAAATAAATAAAAGCAAGTAGATCAATCAAATAACAAACATAAATAAGATAACAATAAGTAAAGGGGTGGAGAGGATTCAAGCGATCTAATTGTGGAGGTTCAAATAAGATAACAAATATATACATGGTTTTAAAAGATATTATACAAAAATATGTTATGCAAGAAATGGTTCGAAGTTCTATTTTTGATAATTCTAGTGTGAACAAACTTGTTATCGATAAATTTATTTATGACTTTAACCCTGCATTTGAAAATTTATTTTTTCATAAACACTGTGTATACCACATTATCAATTTGATTGTAAAAGATGGATTAGAATATATAAAATTGCCTTTAGATAAAATTAGACAAGTAATAAATTTTATTACAGTGTCAGTAACTAGAACGTAAGCATTTAACAATTTGTGCACAAAGTAAGGCTTCCAAGAGAAATCATTTGTCATTTATGTAATAAATAGATAGAACTCTACATATCTAATGTTACATTGTTGTGAAATTTATGATAAAAATTATTTTACTATATTATAATGTTAGGCATACATATCGACTCAAACATAATTTCAAAGATTGATATGGTCAATTGCATTTTGTGTGAAGAAATTTTTAAAATCTTTTTTCATTGTCACAAAAAGAATGTAGTGATATTTATTACCCTACAACTTCATTTATTTTACAAAACTTTTTCTACACTTCACAAACCTTTCATAAATATAGGAATTTGTCAATTTTTGTTGATGTAGTCTACTCGATGAAGTTAAAATTTCGTAAATATTGGGAAAAATTGCCCTCTTTATTTCTTTTAGTTTCGATGATGGATGCTCAATTTAATTTAACTAGCACAAAAGTTATTATAAAGGGAATTTCAAATTCATGAATTTGGAATTATCACATGTGCATAGAATCTAAATTATGTAAAATGTATAATTAATACGTTGAAATATGGCACATCTCCTCTATACTTATCGCACCTGCAAAAGTTTCATAAAATCACACAAAAATCAAACGCATCTACCATTGCAATAGAAGAAAAGGAGGGAAAAAAAATAAAAAATGAGAAGCTATTTTGTCATTTCATTTCTGACGGTCAGACAAAGACTTTATATTTGAGATATATTTCTTCATATATGATAAATTGAAATTCCAAAAATTACAATGTCCAAATTATAATTGTATTTTAAAAGTTATGGAGATTGATTTGACAAGGAGACTATAAACTAGCAATCAATCGTGCAATTTTTCTCATGCTCTTCATGAAACCCCAGATCTTTTACTATAAATAAATTAACAATCGATTTTGAATCTCTTTAAATTAAAATTCTTTATGACTCCTAAACCCCAACTCCCATGCCAGTTCCTTTCTCATACTCATTTTCAATCGTACATTCATATAATAAAATATTTTGCACATAAATTCAAAATTTTTCTTTTTAATCACATATTGTCCAAAAAATCACTATTCAAAATATTATTTTTCTCCATTTTATCTTTATAAAGTACATCAAACGTGGGCATGTTCATATGACTTTATTAATTACACCGTATTTTTAATTCTGTGTTTAATTGTGAAGATTCAAATTTTAATTTTAACAATGAAACACACAAAAAATTTAAAATTTTCAAATGATGAAAATAGTTTAAAATTTTACAAAAATATGTTAAAATTAAATTTAACTTATTGTGTAATTGAGTAATCATTTCTTGCAAGATCGACAACCTCGACTCTTTTGTCCATTTTATCACTTCTATGCGACCTGTGAGCTCGTGGTGCACAGTTTTAACGAACAACAATCTGCTTGATTTTTATAAGTTTAGTGGCCAAAGTTTAACCACATTAAGTTTCAGTGAACAATTTAAGACATTTTTTGAAGTTTAATAAGTAATCGAAGACGTAACAATTTGTTAACAACGTAACGAGATGCTATATGTATAATCCATTAGCTACATCTTTTAACGAACAACAATCCGCATCATTTTATAAATTTAGTGGTCAAAGTTCAATCACCTTAAACTTCAGTGAACAATCTAAGACTATTTCAAAGTTTAATTAGTAATCAAAGACGTAACAATTTGTTAACGGTATAACAGGGAGCCACATGTATATTTCGTTAGCCACATTACTAATTTCGTTACAATTTGAAATGGATGTTATGTCTTTATTATATTTTTTCTTTAATTCTTATTTTTGTTTTTTCCTTACATTTATTAAATCATTTATTTTTTTATTAACGTCTATGAAAAATGAATTTATTTCTTGTGTGTAGTAGTTATAATTCGATTAGCTTCATTTTCTGATATTATGTTTTATTCGATTATCTCTTGTAGAAGGTTCAAACAGTTGAACTTTTGCCAAATGAAGTACATCCTGAAGATGAGTTGAGATAGATGGTAGAAAAATGTACTTGAAATAGTAGCTTCGATAGTTTTACTACTGTATTAGAGTTGCCCGATGATGAACACATAGATATGCTACGTTGGTCCTTTCTATAACACTGTATCAGGTAAAGAAATGTAGTATTCAAGGCAAATTATTGACGCATTATTATGTTGATTGCTTAGGCCATTCGACCGGATGCACTCTATTTTGATCTTAGGGGCAAGATAACTATTTTCTCTATGGTTGAGTTTGCCCTCAATACTGGATTGAAGATTACAAGCGATGAAATAACAAGCGATTGTACTCGAAAAAAACAATAGGTTGTACAATGCCTATTTTTAAGAATGGGGGATGGTGCTTCTACCATAGTTGATTTGTGCAATTAGGGAGTGCGATCAGATGTTTGATAGATTGAAACTGTGATCAATCTATATCATTAAGAGCATAGTGAGGTGTCATCACAAAAAGATTGCAATTTGACCTTTTTCATTTGGAGATTGTTGACGACGTCAGTGCCTTCAACAGGGGCGGAGCCAGAAAATGATGTTAGGATGTGCTGAAACTTAAATTTTTTTTAATGAACTTACGCCACAAGAAATCGATTTCGGAGGCTATTCTTGTGGCATTCACAATAAAAAGTATACGACACTCAATGAAAAAAAAGTTTAGATGTCTCATATTAATATATTTTACTAAATCTTTGTATTTTTTTACCAAACGCTTACTTTAAAAAATATAAACTAACTGAATCATGATAGGAATAAACAAATGAAAAATTTTAAAAATACTGAATAAGTACTCTTCTAATAACTTTTACAACCAATCTTTCCGTACAATTGAAACTTGATTGAAACATGCAATCAATAATATATCACTATAATCCATATGTTATTGTCTCAAAATGTTATTTGGCGTTTTCATTGATCTTCTACATCATTGCATTTCAAAGTGAGTGAAGAATCTCAATCAAAGATAAGCCAACTAAGAATTTCGAGGGTTAAAGAAATTAAATTTAATTCACGTCCATTTTCTGCTCGATTTCAAGAATATACTCGTATCTATATTACTTCATAAATAGATAAATTTTATCAAATATTCTTTTATTGTCAATATCAAATCTATAGTAAGTTATTTATTTTAATCATAATATCTATTTTATGGTCAAAATAAGTAATTTTTTTAAATAAATATGAATAAATAATAAATAAAAACAAACGCAGAAATAAAAAATAATAATTACTTTTAAATTTTGAAAAATATGTAGTGTCTCTAACTATTAAAATAAGTAATTTACTTTTAAATTTAATCAATACAAATTATCTACAATAAAATTTACTTAATAATTATAAGTAAATTTTAGTCAAACATACATTAAATAGAATATCTAATTTGACAATAAAATATTCACATTTTATGAATTTCATGAAATGAATAATTAATAATTAGTGTTTTTATACAATTTAAATAATTGAACATTTGACTTGGGTTAAGATTCAAGCTAAAGTTGGACTAATGCTAATATTTGGGCCAAAACTCGACACTTTCTTCTTAAAATTTTATATGGGTTGGGGAGTAGTGAGCTAATGCTAACATTTGGGCAAAAACTCTATACTTTCTTTTTAATTTTTTATATGGGCTGGGGAGTAGTGCTAGGATACAGCCCAGCATGCCCCCCCACTACCTCCACCCATGGCCTTCAACACTGATGAGTGTGTTTCACTAATTATATTAATAATACTTAATCTTGATATTTCGTTTGATTATTAGAGTTTTAGGGACATTGTAATGTGTGTTTTAATGTTGTTTCATAAGTTATGTGAATTGGTGTGAATGGTACAAAACTTGAAAAAAAAAAAGTGATGTGGCTTGAATCAATGAAAAGTTGATGTTGATTTAGTGAAAATTGAAAATTGAGGCTAAATTGGAAGAAAGAAGTAAATAACGACGAAAATGGTGAAATTCAAAGTGTGAGGATTCAATTGCAATTTTTGAATAGTTTATTCGGACACAAAATGATAAATGAAGATTGCTAGAAGTAATCCAGATGCAATTAAAAGTAAAAAAGGAGTGAAATATGATCAAAATATTTTCACAAATCAATTCTTAACTGCACAAGTATGTTCTACATTTTTAGCCAGAGATTGAGACACATTTTTGACATAGTAAACTTTTGAATTATAGAAAGTTATCTGAAGTGAAGTTGTAGCTCTTTGAGTTATCTTTCCAAATACTTTAAATCACCTTAATCGGATGTCGGAAGATAAAGTTATGATAAAAATACTGAAAGATGTGCAGTGCTGAATTTTTACTCGAAAGTAGGCGCTGCAACACCACTTATGCTGAAAATCAACAGTGTCACAGTGCCAAGCTTGTGGTGTCGGGGCACTGTCAGGGGAGAAAAAGGATTTTGAATATTTTGGTCTCTTTTTAAATCTCAATCAACCCTAACTCTTCCAGGACTTCATGATGATATAAATATAGCCCTAAAAACCACTTTCAGCTACAAATCAACAGGAAGAAGGAGAATGGAAGGGAGTACAATTCAATCGGATAAGGAGAAATCAATCAAGTGATCAAGAAGAACATCAAGAAGGGTGATCAATTCAAGCTTCAAAAGAGTTTTTATTCTTCTTCTATTTATGTTATTAATCATGATTTATAGAATTCTTTCTTCTACCATTAAATAAACTCCTCATCTAGGGTTTAATGTAATCAAAACTTGAGAATATGGTTTGATTTATTTTAGTTATTTCTATGAAATTTTCCTTTCCGTTTATTTATATTATTGATTTAATGTTTTCAATTAATTAGCTATTCATCTAGATAAAATAAGAGCTGCACAATTATAGTACTTGGTAGAAATTAAATATCAATTCCCATGGGTTCAACATCTTACTTGATTTTTATATTACAAAACTTGACACCATATACTTGTGGTAAAAGTTAAGTTGTAGAAAACATGTGACAAATTTTTGATATCGTTACCGGGGATTGATATATTTGAGTTTTACTAATATTATTACCAAGTAGCTTTTGTTTTAATTTAGATTCTATACTTTTAAATAGTTTGCTTGATTCTTGTTTCAAGTTTATTCGAAGATCGATGAATGTTGAACTACTACTCATTCATCTTGAACTAGAATGCACTTTTCATTTTTTTAGGGGCTTACAAAGAAATGAATGTGAAACAATGGTAGAATAGGAAGCACAGATACTTACTTAACAGCGGGATATAAGGGATTATGTTAGACTAGTTGTCAATGACAATTACTCTGGGATGGTACGCCAGGTAGTGGCTGCAAACAATTTCGAATTGAAGCTAGGATTGATATACATGGTACAGTAGAATCAGTTTGGGAGATCTCCAACAGATGCTCTAAATGCTCATCTTTGTTCTGTTCTCAAGATTTGTGATACCGAGAAGATGAATGGCATTATTGAAGAGACAATTAGACACAATCTATTTTCCTTCTCCTTGCCATATGGATCCATCACTACTTGGGAAGGTTTGGTCCAGAATTTCTTACTAAGTTTTTTTTTTCCTTTCCAAGTTAGCTCAATTGTAGAGTAAGATTGGCCAATTCAAACAATTAGACTTCGAGCCATTCTATGAGGCATGGGAGAGATTCAACGATTACTTAGAAGATGCCCTCAACATGGTTATCAGAAATGGATGTAAATTGAAATCTTCTACAATGGGTTGAATGGTCAAACAAGGACAATAGTTAATGCTACAGCATGAGGTACTTTGATGTCCAGGACCACAAATGTTGCTTACTCCTTGTTGGATGAAATAGCCATTAATAGTTATCAATGGCCAATTGAGCATTCAAGTGCACTGGAAGTTGTTGGTCTTTAAGAGGTGGATCCCATTACAGCCCTTGTAGCTCAAATGTCATCACTTACAAATCAAATAACTGCATTAACATCATAAGGAACTCAGAAAATAGCATATTCTATCATGTTTGCTCTACTTCATACCATAAGTCTGAACGAAAATTGAGCAAGTCCAGTATGTGAATGGCAGAAACTTCAATCAGAGAGAAAACTACTTAGCAAACCATTACCATCCAGGACAACAAGACCATGAGAACCTCTCTAACGATTACAATGCGAACATGTTGCAACCACTACTTGAGTTCAATAATCAGACTTCTGAATGAAAGTCAATACTAGAGAATATGTTGGGGACCTTTATTTATGAGACAAGGGCGAGATTCAACAAGGATGAGTCCAAACTTGACAATATTAAGACTTATATGATCCACATGGGGGCAACAATGAAGAATTATAAGTATAGATTGGTCAACTCGCAACTCCAAGAACCTCCCAACAGAAAGGAAAACTTCCTTAGTGACGCAGAGGCCAACCCAATGGAGCACGACAATGCCATCACATTGAGGAGTAAAAAAGAGCTCGAAAAGAACAATCCCACAGAAGCTATGGTTTCTACACCTGATTTAGATCATGTTGAAGAAAAAATGATTAAAGAGCAAAATAATTTATGCAGAGGTGACAAAGAGTAACTATCGATCTAACTCAATCTCATTGCCAGATAATCCTCCCATTTTTAAGCCACGACTACCTTATCCACGGAGGTTTTTGAAGAAGAAATTTTGATGAGCAGTTTGCCAAATTCTTGAAAGTCTTCAAGAAAATCTACATCAATATTCCTTTCGCTGATGCTTAGCACGAATAACAAATTATGCTAAATTTTTTAATGAATTGATCTTAAAGAAAAAATTGTTGGCGGAATTTGAGACAATGAAGCTGACAGGAGAATGTGGTACCATTCTCTAGAAGAAGGTCCCTCAAAAACTAAAAGATTCGAATAGCTTCATTATTCCATGCATAATTGATACTTCCACTTTTGATAAGGCATTGTGTGATCTGGAAGCTAGCATCAATCTGCCACTATTTGTATTCAAGAAGTGGGCCTTGGAAAAATGAAACTAACCACAATCACTTTGCAATTAGCTGATAGATCTATCACATATTCTAGATGGTAATTAAAGATGTGTTGGTTAAAGTTGACAAGTTCATCTTTCTGGTGGACTATGTGAGTTTGGATATGGAAGAAGATTAAAAATTACCATTAATTCTTGGTCAACCCTTTCTAGCAATAGGAGAAGCACTAATTGGTGTCCAAGGATGAAAACTAATAATACGGGTAAAGAGCAAGTCATGTTCAACATACATCAAACGAAGAAATCCTCAAAAAAAGGTCAACATTTGCCACGTGTCCAATTAATTTGACTCAATTGAAGGTGGAAATTTCAAAAAAAATTGCTCCATGACCCTCTAGAGCAATACAAGGCAACTAATTACTCAAAGATTGATACAGTAGCTACTGAAGGCTATACTAGGGCCCAAGAAGTTGTTGATTTCATCTTAACTCAAGAAGTTGATCCACCTGA
The DNA here is from genome assembly GCF_002742605.1 of Olea europaea var. sylvestris. Taxonomy (NCBI): domain Eukaryota; kingdom Viridiplantae; phylum Streptophyta; class Magnoliopsida; order Lamiales; family Oleaceae; genus Olea; species Olea europaea. The sequence continues at coordinate 570,126 of NW_019247561.1, read as the reverse complement.
CAAAAAGAATAACTATATTGAAGAATCTCTAAAACCTTTCAACATTATCAAATCAAAAGAGTTTTTGAAGGTCATACCGAAGTTGAAGCCGCAACTTAATTGTAACGCCCCAATTTTCTATAAACTTCAGAACGTTACGAAAATTTCATTTTTCTTTATTTTAAGTGCAGAACTATAAAAATAAAATTCTTTATTAAACAAATAACTGCAACATTTATAAATCTAAATTTAAAACAAGCAAATTGTATCTAAACATAACATAAACTCCTAACTAATTTAAATAACACGTTTGGAACAAAATTAAACTAATTGGTAAATTTAAAGACAACAAACTTATTTTTTTTTTCATTTCATTTGATCCACTTGGTAGCCCACATCACCATTCCATATCGTTCAAATCGACCCGAACTAACCTGTAAAAATTGTAAGAATAAGTATTTGAAAACACCCAGTAAGACACATAGAGTTTCCATACACAATTACGTAACAATGAAATCTACATTTCATACCACTCTGCTCTTATGGAGTATATCGGTGACCAAGTGATACACTCATCTTAGGTTCTCTTATATCCTGTAGGAATCCATCTCTCTTTTTAAAGAACCCGAAGATCCACTAGCAATCCATGCTTATTTAATTGCATATAAGAGCATAAGGAAACGAAAACACTTTGCACATAAAAGTATCTTACCTTGTTATTGAAATATACACGAAAAAGTATTTGAATGCACGTTCCAAAATTTCTTCCTCTACTCTGGTAAAAGATTATTGACCGACAATGATAGTTGATGTATGAAAAAATTCTGATTTCACACACTCTTTCCTCTCTCTCTCTCTCTACCGTATGTGTTATAAAATTTGGTGTGAGTAAAACTTTTTATCATGCTTATATATATAGGTGTGAACTAGAGTAATAGATAGACCAAAATTTTATTTGATAAAAGCAAATTCGTGCAACAAAATCTAGTCAAATTGTACTACATCATTGTTTTATTCAATCTAAAAGGATACCATCTCTATCCAACCATATGCGGCAGCTATCCTTTCAAAATCAAAACCAATAAAATAATAGCCAAAACCAACTTATCCCACACGTGTCTGCAGCCATTCCATTCCAAGATTTAAATTGGTTGAAAAGTTATTTTTTTATGATTTCTTCAAACTGCAATATCTTGTTGCTAACTTATCCAAATCGACTTTTTCTCAAGTCGAAAAATTCTAATTAATTACAAGTTTCAAAATGAACCCAATATCGATATGCTTCATCCATGTTTATCAAAATCTAATTCTTTGAATGTGATTAACCTTTTTCAAATTTAAGATAATCATGCTTTTATAAATGCAAACAAATAATCAAAAGTGCATACAAGAGAAATCTTTATTCTAGGCTAATGACGTCTAATTATTATAATTTAAGCTAAATAATAATAACCGAAATTTTAAATAGCATTAAATTATTTAAATCCTTAAATTAGCCTTACTAAAATATTTATATGCTATTCAACGTTACTATTATATAGTAGGATAGACAAGATTTCTAATATCAAGGAAAATATTAAATATTAAAATTTTGACAACTCTTATCTACCATCATAACCTACCCTTGTACTGCCAAGAAAATAGCCCATATATTGTATAGTCATTCTATTATAAAAGGAAGACTAATTTATCACTCCATCAAATCATGACCAATTAGGAAATACATCTCTTTTTCTCCAATAAATGGCTCACGTGGGATTGGAAGATTTTAAAAATGAATAATAACATAATTAATTATAAGTTTAGGCAAATCTTTCAACCTCAATAACATGGATATAACTTATTCAAAATAACATTGTGCATTATTTAATATGAGCTACATAATGAGCCCAACATTGATATACTTATACTTACTCTATCAAAATTTAATTATCTAACACAAATAAAAATATAATTTAAAGCATATTTCAATTTAGTCCTCGAATTTTCAAAATATATAAAACTAAAACCTATTATACATATTTTTATTCAAAGATTTTCGGGGTGTTACATTAATCCTAGTGGCCATACTATATTTGAAGAAGAGTTCAAAGCCAATGAACAAGTTTGGACACATGAGAAGGGCCACCTAAAGACCCAACTTAGGTACTTTGATTATATCAAGCTAATGCCGTTAAAAAAGCGCTTATTAAAAGATAACCCAAGCTTCTTCTTCTTCTTCTTCTTTTTTTTTTTATCTCTCTACCTCTTATTTTTTTGATATTAATGTAAAATTTTAGTTATTAATGAGTTTATTTTCTTTATGGAAAATCTCAAGTTTTTGGAAGAAGAATCCATCAAATCCAGCATCACAGCACCATAACGTCATTGGCAATACAGATAATTGGAGGAGGTCATACTCTTCACGATGGGATAATGTTTAGTTTAAGTTTAGGGGTGAAATATAAATTGTCTAATTGCCTTAATTTTTTTATATTATTTGTGTGATTTGTATCATATTTTGTTAAAAATTATTTATTTTTACATGTTTGTATGAGTTAGATAGCTTTGACGACATTGATGTATATAATTGAGAACATGTGTTGGTTTATGAATTTGGATAACTTATCTGCCTTAGTTAATTTTTTGCTTGTTCATGTGGAACGTGAGAGACCTATGCACGCAAATTTAATGTAGCATTTTACATAAATAGGTTGATCCATGTTTATAGGTTAAAATAGAGAACTTAGATATTGAATCTAAACAACCACTAAATATTAATATATCTTTAAACCAGATATAGGATATTTGGGTGTTGAGCTGTTGTAATGAAATATGGAGAAAAATGTGGATTCTATGTATGATAAATTTTGTGTGGACTGTCTGATACTAATATAATGAAAATTGGGTGAAAACCTTAAGTCAGAGGTCAGTTTTCAAGAATGAGTGTTTATAATGTACCCTACACTAATTGCTACATAAAAGGAAAAAATCGTCTTGGTGTGAGCAACCTAAAAGTTCCTGATGAGGACAATTATAATAATCTCATTGTAAACATCTCTTTGTAGTATTTATGACTTGAGTGATTAAGTCTATTAAAGTTTAAAACTTGTTATCTTAAATTCATCTGACTTGGGAGTAATCGGCTTAAAGCTCACTATGAGATCATTTAAAAGCTTAATGTAGAGACGTCCATACATAAGATTGGTTAAAGAATATATATATATTTGGGGCATAAGATCCAAGATTGCTTTGCCCTGAAGCGCAAAATCAAAAGGTTGACCTAACTTCAAAATCTTTTATGCTCGGCCATACCAAAGCAAGTCTTGTTGGGTTAACGGACAAGATCCTTGGGCACAACAAGACCTGCTTTCCCTCTTTCTGTTACATTGTAGGGACTTTTGGTCTATCATTCCCTTTATAACTGGACTCGATCTTCTTTATATTATTCCCTTTCATCTTCAGATAGGTTAGCTCTAGAAGTTAAGTTCCAAACAATATTGGTTTTATGCCACTGAGACTGAATATCCACCCGTCTTTGGTGATCTGATGAGATCCATGGAGCAATTCTTAGATAGCAAGCTGCCATGATTTGTGCTCTTCCCTCCATGAGTCTTCCATGGAGTTTGGCGTTCGTCTAGCCTCTGAAAAAGTAGGTGCATGAAACAGAAGACATGCCGTGACTAAATCGCAAGTACTTGTTTTAGAGGACCAGGCTTTCGATAAGAGATTAGTAACTTGGTTGATTGATGGAGGTTGAAACAGTCAAAACTAAGGAGAATCCTCATTTGCTGATATGTGAGCTGCAATTAGAAAATCTAACTAAACTGAAGAGAGTATGGAGTAATGATTTGTAAATCAGCCTTAGATTGCACCCTTCGAAAGAGGATTAAGGAAAAACAAGTTTCAAAAGCAAAGAAAGGAAATACTTGACTTTTACGGTCTAGAGTTAGATAAACTTGAGAATGTACAATGTTGTACTTAATTCTCTACACAACATACATTGTGCATTGAATATGTATGAATTTAGGTTTTGTACTATAATCTTGAAGTAACTCATGAATTTAATGTAATGTTTTCAATCATGAACCATAAAAACAAGGTATCTAACTAAACTAAAGTTTTGTTTGTGCTTTTTCATTAGTTTCTTCTTCTTTTCTTGTGTGTTTGATCGGGGACTAGCAAAGTACTAAGTTTGGGGTTATTTGATGAGTATATTTCACTCATTATATTAATGCTATTATATTCTGTTTGATTCTTAGAGTTTTATAACATTTTAATGTGTGTTTTAGTATTGTTTTATATGTTAGATGAATTGGTGTGAATAATATAAAACTTAAAGAAAAGAGTGATGTTGGCATGAATAAAGGAGAAGTTGATGTTGATTTAGTGAAACTTGATGATTGGAGACTAAATTGAAAGAAAGAAGTGATTAACGATGAAAATGGTGAAATTCAAAGTTTATGGACTCAATTGCAACTTTCAATAGTTGTTTCAGACCACAAAATGATAATTGAGGATTGCTAAGAGTCATCTGAATGCAATTAGAGGTAAAAAGAGTGAAACATGATCAAAATATTCTTACAAATCAATTCTCAACTGCATAAGTATGTTCTAGATTTTTAGTCGGAGATTGAGATACATTTTTGACATGGTAAGCATTCGAATTGGAGAGATTTAGTTGAAGTAAAATTATTTTCCTTCGAGTCATCTTTTCAACACATTTTGGATAACTTTAATCGGATGTCCAGAGAAAAAAAGGATGCGCAATGCTGAATTTTTACTCGAAAGTAGGAGCCGCAGTGCAACTGATGCTGAAAATCAATAGCATTGTGGCGCGACAGTGCAATGCTTGTGGTGTCAGAGCCGTCGAGTAAGAAAAAGGATTTTGAATATTTTGGTCTCTTTTTAAATCTCAATCCAATTCTAATTTTTCCAAGTCCTCATGATGATATAAATACAATCCTAAAGACTATTTTTCAACTACAATTCAACCGGGAAAGAAGGAGAATGGAATGGGGCACGATTTAACCAGGTAAGAAGGAGAAAATCAATCAAGTGATCGAGAAGAACATCAAGAAGTGCGATTAATTCAAGCTTTAGAAGAGTTTTCATTCTTCTTCCTCTTTATGTTATGAATCATGATTTGTAGAATTTTTTCTTATACCATGAACAAAACTCTTCATCTACGGTTTGATATAACCAAAATTTGAGAATATAATTTTATTTATTTGTGTTATTGATTTCTAATTCAAGCTTTAGAAGAGTTTTCTATGGAATTTTTCTTTCCATTTATTTGTGTTATTGATTTAATACTTTCAATTAATTGGGCACTACTTGAATGTTTAGATACTAGTCGATTCTGGCACTCAAGAGAGGGACATTTAGGCGCGATCACAACAAGGTTTCGAAAGAAAGTACAATTCCTTTGAAGCTTGTTCTACATAAGAACCATGGACTTCAGAATTCTTTGATTTTAATTCAAAATAAAGATATTAGAATTGAATTCTAGGAATAGTTTTTACTCGACACTCGAGAGGGAGTAAAATTAAATTAGGTTTCTTGCATATAATCGTGAAAAAAATTGATTAGAGATAATTAGGTTTTTGAAAATCATATTTGATAGTTCGGTAAAATCACAAACCAGACTTTTTCATATTGATTATTCGTCTAACTTGCATTTAATTGTTGAATTCGTCACCCCATTCATCACATTAACTTATTTAAAATTATTGATTCCAAATTTCATTCATCTAGATAAAATAAAAGTAATACAATTATAGTACTTGGTAGAAATTAAATTTCAATCCAAGTAGATTCGACATCCATTCTTGATCTTCATATTACAAAACTTGATATTGTACACTTGCGACATAATTTACGTTGTAGAAAATGTGTGATAATAACTATCTGTGGGAAGGAGATATTTTCAGGACACAGTTTACGTCTTCACGAAATCACATTTGAAGCCCAATGGGCCCTTTCGTGAATACGATACTTTTACATTGCCTTTGGCAGTGCACGTAAATATTTAACATAATCAACGTTAATTTTTGTATACTAAATTTCTATATAATAATTGTATGTGTTCCTGACCTGAGTATATACGATTGTCCACTCTTGGATACCCAGTTTACAAGAAGAGGGGAGACACACTGCCCTCAAATGCATCATTGGCTACCATCCCAAGCATACGGTTGTCCATCTGACAGACAATTATCAAATCTCCTCGACGACCATCGGGTGAGTATTATTCAAATGCGATTTGTATTGTATGTCATTTCAAAATCTCAAAACATGATCATTAATTAGTTGAAATGTCAATATATCATCTTGAAGTCTTAACTGAGTTGATGTCATTGACTGAGGATGAGGGTCGGGGTTTTGTGCGTAAATTAGCCCGTATACTCAAGATGACTAGATGTTCGATTCCATCCTAGACCGAGATTGGGCATGTTAATTGAATATAATTTGTTGATTACCATTTCATATTAGTTGTCTATTTTAATTAAGTTCTTAATTTTCTTTGTCCTTGTTTGTGTAGGAGTGCAGTCTAATTGATTAACAATCATCTTCGTCCCAAATATCACCTTTGCTGAGGATTCCCTCTGCCTATGAGATCTTATTTTCCTCATTCAGATATCTTTCCCTTAAATCTCTTGCATACAATTAGAGTCATTATTTTGATGACCTTTACATACATTCGATTGGATTTATTAGAGAGAAGATTAGAGCGCTTCGACTAAAGTTGGGAGAGAAGGTTGGGATGCTGGGAAGAAAGTTGAGAGGCAAGGTAGCAGATTTACGTCATGACGTTGGAGTACTATGAGGTCATTTAGTAGACTTTTAGGATGAGGTCGCAGCGCTATAAGATGATATAGCAGATAGCCGAGGGGATGAAAGATGGAGTGATAGAGAGGGTGATGAAGAGGATAACGGAAGACCTGACCATACATGGTGTGTCCCATTGATGTGGACAAATGAGGGTGCATTAAAGTCATTTTGTTGTTTGTAGAACAGGAGGGTGTGGTCCTGACGGCGGAGGATGTGGTGGTCCTTAGGACGGAGGTGGTGGCGGTACCTTGGACGGAGGATGTGATGGAGCTGGCACCAGCAGAGGTGGCAATTGAAAAGAAGATGTCATTTTGGTTCCCAAGCAGGCATTGGCGGTAATAAAGCGTGCTGTTGATGCGTCGGAGTAGGTGGTCGACAAAAGGTCGAGATTGTCGTTAGAGTATATTGTTTCTCCCTTCACGATTGAGGTAAAGAGGAAAACATTCGTGGACGGGACATACCCCAATTTCTTCTGAGAGGTCGACCCTTCCAAGTGAAAAGGGTTGGAGACAGAGTGAAGAAGAATTATATCTGGATAAGTATTTTATGATTTCAGTGCCCTACTAACTCATCTATGCTTTCTGTAACATTTTTCTTTTTCATTTTTTCAGAGCTAGCAATAGGGTAGCTCAAAAGACGATACCGGATGCATATAAGTGGTTTCAAGATATCAAAACTTCGGCAGCTTAGCTGGCCGATGATGTAATTGTAATATCGCAATTGTTATTTATTATGCTTATATAATTTGTTATTTATTCAATTAAACAACTTTCTTTTTTTATTGGTATTTCCTGCAATACCACATCGACCTGGTCATAGATCTATTGCGTGATCGAGCTCGGAGATATTCAAGATCATTTGACATTCCTAGTTGAGTCATATTGAGCACCAAGTTCCTATGTGTGATCAATATTGAGCATCGGTCACTCCAACTTGTAGGGTATGAGTACAATGAGTGGGTTATAGAAATGTGATCGAGTGTCGGGAAAAGCCAGGGGCGGGTTGTATGTAAATGTATATTTCAGTGATTGTGAATCATCACACATTTACCGTGGAGATTGTCTTTGTTGATTCTACTATATATTTGTCGACTTTGACGATACATGTCTGACACAAGGTTAGTTCGAGCATACATTAGAGTCGATAGCTGTGATCGTTCCTTTGATGACTAGATATACGAGGTGATTGTGCAAGATATATTAGTCATCGTGTGGGACATGACGACGATGACGGCGAGACAGTCATATTTATAAATTTTTTAATTCAAAAATATAAAAATTGATTATTTAATTTCAAGTCATTGCATATTGTATATTATTTCTAAAAAAAATATATAAATATTATTCATTTAATTGTGATTCGTACTACATTGTATAATATTTCAATTGTATGAACACAAAATATGTGGACCTAATTGCAACTTTTTAATACTTGATTCGGAATATTAAACTATAATTGATGATTAAATAGGACTACTTGAAAGCAATTGCAAGTTTAGATTACATATTCGTCTAATTATTATTCAGGGAAATCTGAATCTTACAAAATTAATGAGTATGCTCGATTACTTTGTATCTGTCGCACCCACGCGGTTGAGAAAAATCTTCGTTAGATGGTATTTTAGATGTATGTTGATTGTCAGGATCATGTGGCTCAACTTCGAGTGAGAATAAACAATCAAATGGGAAAATATGATCAGGAACTTCCCATACGGCTTCATTCGATTGAGGAAATATAGTATCAGCATATGTTATTATTAAATAATTAGTCATATAATAAGGAGAGCATAATGTTCTCATTACAAAACCTCTATATATAGTCACTACAATTGTATGTTCACATGAGAAACTCCTTAACTGAAATCGACTACAAGTGCAAGTATTATCAGTCAAGTCTACTATGTATGCGATATTACGTGCACATGTCATAAAGAAGCGCAACTCATCTTGTGGTTTCACATTTAACTTTCTCTCAGTCTCTAAAATCTTGAACAGTTTTTCCTCCTGAGTCGGGGCTAGCATGCTCATGCAAATCTGTGACTCCGCACGTCGGTTGTGAAATTAATATTGTAACTTGTTACGAATGTTCTCAATCGTTGAGATGATTGGTATCTCTCGATCATTCTTAATTGATGCATTAAGTGACTATAAATAGTTTGACGTCATCATGTTGTATCGACGTCCTCTAAAAATGTGATTGCAACCAATATTCAATCCCCATTTTCATTAAATAATCTCATGCCGTGAATGATTTACTTGCTATTTCAACTATAAACTTATTATACTCTTTAATACTGTAAGCTTTTGCCACTCTCATAAACAAAAGAACGATGCCTTTGCCCAGATACCTAACTTTCGGGTTGCATTGTATATTATGTAATACACATAATGTGCCTGGAAAAAAATTTTAGCGATACCATTTATCTTTGACATTCCCAATTACTTCCCTCAGCGTTACAAAGAGTCAGTACATCGACAGATCATTCTCGCTATCGAATATGCCGAATGCAAGAAGGTAAATTTGGATGTTGATATCTTGATATGTAACAATAATTAACTTGCTTTCGTATCTAGTTTTGGGAATTGTACTGTCGATTAGAATTAGGGATCTCATCATATTTAGAAATCCCTTGAATATATTGTCCAAGAGCCATGAAGAAAGGCTTAAAACAATTCTCGCCATCTATCTCAATAAAAAATACCAAGCCAGAATTAGTTGTTCCCATTCTATGACAATACTTGGGTAATTTAACATAACTCTTCTCGGTCGAGCTCATTAAATTCTCCAACGCGCATTTAGCTACCAATAAACCATACTTAGGCTTGCCCGTGATCATTTTGATGAATTTTCACTTCGCAATTATATTCTCGTGTATACTTACGAACTATAAATAACTTATTTGTTTCCATCTTCGTCATTTGCAAACACCAACTACAACTGTCATTGACGCAGATAACTATTAACAATGCTTTTTTTTTTCCAGTTTAAATTTAAAGTTGTATTTCATTGCAATCCGTTGTACAACTTCCTGCAAATCTCTCTTCATCGAAAACACTTACTCGACATGCAAATCCTTATTATTGGGAGTCATATGCAAAGAATTAGAGGACAGTCTATTCAATCCAGCTCCTGAGCTCCCACTCATTTCATGTCTCCAACTGTATAAAGCAATCAAATTTTCATTTATAAATTCATTTTCATTTTCGTTGTCGTAAACTATCAGAGGAATTATGTGCATAAAAGTGAGATCACGATGAGAACCAATTGTTTCGAGAATAACCACATCATCCTCATAAGCTATCTTCATTGTGTTGCCAAAATCATTTACATATGACCCTTCCATCGGAATCTTCGTATTCACCCTCTACGACATTCTTTCTCGCTAAAGTCATGTAAAAATGAGTTATGCGCATTTTATTCAATTTAAATATATAACTCACTTCAGTATTAGAATTAACTTTCATAGGTAGAATCGAAATGGATGAATGCTCATTGAATAGGAATTTCAGTTCCATACCATACTGAGAGATATAGACTTTTAGCTTGTTTTGTAAATCATGGTACATTTTCGCATATGATGTACTCTATGTTATGAACGTTGGAATATCACCACGTATATTATTCTTCCATTTTCATACCCATCGATCTTTCTTCATCCAATCTGAAATCGAGATTACAGTCATATCTGCGTGACGAAACATAATTTTTAATTATAAAAAATTAGTCGGAATGTCGGTCAGCCACTGGGCAATAGAATCTTTAATTAAAAAACTTGGCACTGGGCCGACTATAACTATCAGCCCAGGGGACTGGTCTGATTGTTAACATCCAACTGTTGTCAGCAGCTATTAACAATCCCCTTTATACATTGCTATGAATCTCATTTGAAAGAATATTTCTGCAGATGCATTTTTTTCTCCTTTTTGCTCAAAAAATTTATAGATATGTTAAAAAATATATTTACATATGAATCTATGTCGAAGTAAGATTTATCGATTAAAATGTATACTAAACATATGTAAATATACTTACAGACTCAAAAGTGATAAAAAGTATTTTATTGTTTAGCTTTTAATAAATTTCTAAAATTTTGATGTTAAAGCAGATGAAAAATGAGAGAATTTTTAATTGTGTTGGGATAAACAGATAAGAAAAGTGAGTTGATTTTAAAATTTTAAATGAGAAGTGTTTAATTTTTACTTGTTAGTTAAAAGGGTAATATTGTCTTTTAAATCAAATAATATTTTATAATTATATAACATATTTAAGGACATTTTTTTTTATCTTTTAGCACCAAAGACCATTGTAAAAATACGTAACTGTAAAGGTGAAAAAGACAAATCAATTCCATATAAGTTGGAAAAGAAAAAATCATCAAAACCATAAGAATTCGATTTCCATGAAATTTGTCAAAAACATGCTTTAAGTATTTGTACCTTGAATTGAAATTTCATTTTTACTTTCATATCAAATAGTCAAAAGTAGGAAAGAAATTTATCGAATGTAAAATTTTCCATGAGATTCTTTTCAATCAAACGGACAATTAGAGAATTTGACTAAGCCAAACTTAAAATAGCCCACAGATAAGTTCAGTTACGACTTGGACAATTAAAACCTATGTAAATAATAAAGACATTTCCTAATGAAGTCTCCCATTCTCTTTCCAATGGCTTCCCCGGCTACGAGATTTGTCTTCGCACTTCTTACATTTGTCACGATGGGAATGATAATCGGTAATCCTCCTATTGTACATCCATGTGCGTGTGTTTCTATTTATATATAAATATAAATATATAATTTGATTTGACATGAATTTGTGAACTGAACGTTTATTGTTTATTGATTGATCTCATATGACGTGATTATCAGGACATTTTGTTTTTTTGGTACTTTCAGTTTGGTGTTTGTTTTGAGCAATTCAGCGTTTGATTTCTCTACCTGGCATTTTTTTTTCCTCTTATCTGACACTGTTTTTACCAAAAAAGGAAAAAAAGAAAAAAAAAAGAGAGGAGGAAATCTAGGAGGAAGGAAAAGGGTTGTTTAAATTTCAAAAAAAATAAAATTGTGCAGAAATGTTTAATTTTAACGCCATTGACTGGTGATTGGTCATTGAAATGAATTTAAGAACTTGCTAGTACAAATTTATTAGCTCTCAGATTGAGTCTGAAAGTATGAAAGAAAATCTACTTTATCTAAAAAAAATCAATTATTTTACAATCTAGTCGAAGAAGTTTTTGTTTAGCTGTTTATGTAGTCGTAATGAGGCCCCAGTTGTGTGATGGACTTTGGATCATACTAACGACCAGGTTTTGTTATGATTATCGGAAATGCTATCATGGGAGATTGATTAAAATTAATCATTTTTTCTGGACAGTTTGGGTAATTATGCAGTAATTTCTCTGTTTTGTTGCATTAACCAAATTCTTGTTGAGCTTTTAAAGGTGATATTCATTAACATGAAAAAAAAGAATTGAAGGGATTTTTCAGTAAGATGAAAGTTCGGAACTGAAGGGAGCCTAAAGGGAAACATTTCTTTTATCCTTCACATGTTCCAACTTTTTGCCTATACTTGTAAAAGGTTGATAATTGTCGTCTATAAAGAGCAGGGTGAAGTTAATAATGCATGCTTCACAAAAGTAAAATAAAAAAACTTATGTTTCTGGATTTATGTTTCTCTGGCCCTGCAGTCTTAAGCTTAACGTGTAGACTTTTATGTTGAATTGCCTTCACCTTCTGAATGTGAATTTGACGTCAAACAATGTATATGTGGTTTTTAATTGTTTTCCTGATCTCTGTGTAAATAATGGGCTAATGCTGCAAACGACATTTAATATGCATTGACCAGGGGCTCTGTTGCAATTAGCATATATTCGAAGGTTGGAAGATTCGTATGGTATATTTCTCAATCATTACTCTCTAAAGATTTAATTTTTATGCAATAATTTTTAACTTGAACTGTTTTGTATAATTGTTATGATATTATCTTTACAGTTCTTTGCTATTTTCTATATATACTTTTCAATATTTTCAAATTCTTCTATTGGTAGATTATATCAACCTTTTTTAGCAATGGCTGACAGGAGTTGATGTTTCAATTTATGCTTGTATGTAGTATTTAAAGTGAGGTTAAGATATCATAGACACTAATTCCCAAAGCCTAGACACTTTCTAATACTTGGAGAGTACGTTTGTGTCAACGTGGGATACAACTACTTAAGATTGTGCATATTTAATCACAATGCGTAAACTGTCCATTTCTTCTATATTTAGTGCATTCTTAGTGCTTTGTGCAAAATTGAGAAACCTTTTTTCTCAACTTTAGAACAGAATCTGACAATTCTATTCGCTTTCTCATATGAATACTTAATCCTTAGTTGCTGATAGCCTGCTGGAAATTGCCAATGCTATTCTCAGTCTGGTGACAGGCCTCAAAAGCTTATAAATCCTTAGTTTCTGTATCCTAATTGATCTTATAGTCATTCTGCATAAACAACCATTATCAAGGTAATTGCAATTCGGGGCCACCCACAATACCCTTTTCTAAAAGTCCGCAAGCTGATGCTTTTAATTTACATACAAAATCTATAGATTGTCGTACAGTTGAGGTCCTTCAATCCATTGAAGTTACCTACACATTATCTTCAAAGCCAAAATTTGATTGCTTGCCATTTTAGGCAGATTTGTTTCAATTACATCTTTGTGGTTGGAACCTGTGATGCATATTATATCTGTAGATTATCTTCAGTAACTTTTGAACTCATTACTAGTGCTAGTACATCTTTTTGTTTATTTGTTGTATGTTATGCTCCTCCTTTGGGTGAACTGAGAATATTGAGTGATGGTACTATACTGATTTTAGAAGCTTGCAATAGGATATGTTTTATGCTTTTCACATCATGTTGCTTCTTCTTTTGGCCGTGTGGATCACTTTCATACTTAGTCTCTACACTGTGAACCTTACAAATGTAACAAAATGTTACACTCCCCGCATTAACTTCGTATTTTGCACAAAAATATTCTATCAAATAACCTTTTCAGAAAATTTTGGTGTGTAGGAACTGAATCTTCCTTGAGAAGATTACGTGAAACTCGGAATGGAGGTGGTGTTCAACTTACTCGAGGTATTTACCTTTAAAGTAAATTGAACGCAAAAACAAGCACAGTTTTATTTGCTCATATTATAAATACATCACGGAAATTTATGCATTTTTGTATTTATTTTTCTAGGTATTTCTCATTGGGAGGATGAAGAAGCCTTGATTTTACGTCTTGGATATGTAAGTTCCTTGTGTTGTTCTCAAATCTCTGGTTAGCCATTGATCTTCTACCTAAGATGCATTAATGTTAAAAATGGCACCAAAATTTGACGTCAGTTACACTTAAAGCGAAAGCCTGAACACATGAGCTTATATACGTAATAAAGCTCCACTTGTCTTATTTATTTTTCAATCATGACTAAGAATTGTTTTAAATTATGACTTCATTCATTTTCTGATGCAGGTCAAACCTGAAATAATTAGCTGGTCACCGCGCATTATTGTGTTTCATAACTTCTTAAGTACAGAGGTAGGCCAGTTTTATCCTATGTTTTCTTGATTGGCATGATTTAGATGATCTATAGTTCCTGTCTCAAACAAATGTGTATTTCTGTGTTTACATTAGTTTTGTCTACAGTTATGCAGAAAAATGTAATTCATGATTAGTCATTCAATCCTATTAAAGCATCTTAATAGTTCATTATGTTCAAACTAGACTATGAATCCAGGAATCTCTAAAGTTTTGTCCTAAATTCTGCGGCTTTGTGTTCAATATTGAGTATGATAAAGTGACTTGCAGTATTTGATGCTAGCCAGGTTGCATAAACTGCTTTGCAATTTCTGCTCATAATTGTTCCGTAAGGTGAGATCTACAAGGAGCAGCAACCTTTGTGATAACCCTAATGCTGAGGATGGCTAGTTTAGTAAGAACTACGATACATCACGAGAGTAGAAGTACTAGAGCTGCCTACTCAAAATCCAGTGGAAACTTTGCCCCTGTTTGGTAGGGATTAAAATCAGATTTTTAATAAATTTTGATAAAAGTTGGTGAAATGTGTGGTTGAAAAATTAATGGGCCCCATAAAATACATGGTTAAAATTGAACGTTGATTTTCACTTAAGTTAAAATCTAGACTAAAATCATTACCAAACAGGGGCTTAATTTCTGTAGGATTTCACTTCAAATATGCTATTTTTATTATTATTATTATTTTTCAATCCCATTTACATGCTCTACATCAAGACACTGAAATCTAATGAATTTATTTTATTAACAGATCATCAAGATTTGAGCTAAAACATCTTTCTTCCTTTTGCTAAGCTTCTTGCTCCTCTGTCATTTATATTTCCACCACAATGAATTGATTTCTAAGATACTTTTCTTTTTGTTCTTGTTGACCCAAGAAGTTTTCCTTATTAACTCATTTTCCTCGTCACTTCTTCCATTTCTGTGCTCTGGACTTTTAATTAGTTCCTTGCTTGTTCTTCACATGATCCTAAGAACTGAACATTAATCTTCCCTGACCACATCATCTTTCTCCTTGTGTTTTATTTTCTATTTCTTTCGTTTGCAACTTAGCTTTCAACGTGTATTTTGTCAAAGAAAAAGATTGAGGATATAGGTACTTGTGTGCCTCTGTTGAATTTATGCTACGTTTTGACAAATTGGCTTTGCAGTATATGTTAAATAGCTTATTTAAATTGTGGATGCTTATAATGTTTATTGCTCTATGAATGACAACTAAGACAGGGAAAACATTTTTCTACTTACAGGAATGTGATTATCTTAGAGAACTTGCCAAGCCTCGTCTGCAGGTTTCTACAGTTGTGGATACAAGAACTGGAAAGGTGGGAATAGAAAGCAAATATTTTAGTCTAATCTCGTGGCTTGTCATTTTCTTTGGTTTGTTGATTTCTTGTAGTACAAATCATAATTTACACCGTTCATATTAGCATTTACACTAGGTATTGAAATTATCTGGAAAACTGGATCTACCCACTCTGGGCTTAGGATTCCCGCATAACATTGCTGGTTCGCACAACATAAATTATACCTTGTACTCTATCCAGCATTATTTGCTCTGTTGTTTACTACGCCTACAAAAATGATGTAAAATATTTGATTGTGCTGACGTGATGGTGTTTTGGCATACCTTGCTTCATATATAATATATTTTCTCCTCTTTTCAATGATCTGCAATGACCTTCTATTAATACTTAATATCTTCATTAGCTACTAACTCATAAATTTACTTCATGGTATGGTTCAGCATTTCAGTCCTTCTGGATACATGAATGGTTTGATCATTGTGCTTCTCTATTATTTTCTGTTCTGCTTAGTTTTACTAAATTTTCTTTTGCTTTGATGACTTTGCAATCCTTGTTACAAATTTCAGTAAATTCCTCATATATACTTGAGTGTACTATATAATGTCTCAGGGTATCAAGAGTGATGTTAGAACAAGCTCTGGAATGTTTCTTAGCCATGAAGAAAGGAAAAAACCTCTAATACAGGTTGACTTGCTTTGAACTCTGTTAATTCCCATTGATGTGTTATGTGCATCAACATGTCTTTGAGGATTCATGCATTGTAGTTCTTTATTCGTCTCATTTTTTTCAATTTCCATCAAAAGGAAGTTAGACAGTGGTTGCATACTTGCATTTTATGATTTATTGTAAACCATGTTTTACTCACAATAGGACTTATGATTTTGGTGCCATTCACCTTCAGGCAATTGAGAAACGAATATCTGTATATTCTCAAGTACCAATAGAAAATGGGGAGCTTATACAAGTATTAAGGTGGGTGTAATTCTCATGCTTGTTCTATTTCCCCATTTCAAGCAAATGGTGATTGGTTTTAATATCAAGGCTAACACCTCCTTTGCAGCACAGGTATGAAAAAAATCAGTTTTACAGACCGCATCATGATTATTTTTCTGACACGGTGAGCTTTTTCTGCCTTCCTATTATGTTCATTAGCTCAATAGCATCTCTTTCATCCTTTTAGCTCTTGCCATCTTTAAAGGCTGTCATGTGTTGACAAAGAAATGATGTTTTTTTTTTTTTTTATACAGTTTAATTTGAAGCGGGGTGGTCAACGAGTGGCAACGATGCTTATGTACTTAAGTGACAATGTTGAAGGAGGAGAAACGTTCTTCCCACAGGTAGCTACATTCCTTACTATTAGTTAGTGTTGCCATGTTAATTTGTATTTTTCTCATTTCTATCCGGAACTATATTCTTAATTCAGGCACACAGATTGTACTTGTATTTTAGCATTCTGCTAGAGCTTCCAAATATTAAACTACGATCTGACGTACACAGGGTTATCTGATAGACAATGAACGTGATTCTGGGATGTTGACCTGGGAACTAACTTTAGCAGGTTGATCATGATTACTAAAATTACCATCTTAAACAAGGCAAGAATTTAGCAACCTGTAAACCAAAACATAGAAATAAATGTGCTTTGGTATGTAGAATGCAAGTTTCCAATTGCTGATGGCTTTGTAAGCATGCTGCAGTGTCAAATTGCTAAACTAAGATCTGGTGACAAGACACACGGTATTATTTGTACAAAGTACTGGACCAGAGTACACAGTCCAGTGAAATAGATTTCAGTTTCTTTTATTTCTTACTACTGTTTAATATGGTAGAATCCACCTTAAAAACAAGCTAACAGCGTTCTTGATATAGCATACACATAATTGTTAGCAGTTTTTCTTTTCTTTTTGAAATTGTACTAGGATGTTTTTAAACAATTAAACTCAATTCTAAGTTCTGTGGCATAAATGTGCAGAAAGCATGAATAGTAAACTATTATCACGAGTTTTATAAGTATTTGTTTATGCAGCATGTTTAGCTGCTATGATGAATTTTTATGCATCGAATGTCTCCACCCAAAATAATTTTACAAGTACATAAATTAGTTTGTCCAAAAACACTCGTAAACACACTACTATCTGTATATTCATTGTTCTGATTGTTATCTTTTAGTTGCCTCTCTTTTTATAATTTTTTTAATTGTCATTTCCCACTATTATTAGGCTGGATCAGGCGAGTGTAGCTGTGGTGGGAAAATGGTTGAAGGATTGTGTGTGAAGCCAAATAAAGGAGACGCTGTGCTTTTCTGGAGCATGGTTTGTTTTCTTCCCCTAGTTTTGGCATTTCTTGATTCACCATTGACGGTTGTTACATAATGTGATATAATATCATGATCCTCAGATTCGAACATCGAAATTAACCATTTAAAATGTTTATATGCACCAACTATTCATGATTGTTTTATCGATTCTTAGTTTTAAGTTTCTTGGTCCCAATTACGAACGGTGTAAAATTTTTTTTATGACGATATTGTGTGTGGCACATTTGTTTGATGGAAATATTATACTCTAGAAGCTAAAAGCAATTAATTACCTGAGAAATCTTTAAAGTTTTTGGAATAAGTTACGTAAAGAATATACGAATGAATGCTTGAGCATGTCGATTGACTGGAAGTGGAGACGCTTTCATGAACTGCGGGAACAAATTTAGTGTTCCTGGACTGTCTCTGCTAAGGTAGAGGTTATGCATTCAAGTCTCATTAAAAAAATAAATCCAGCATGTTGAGACATAATTTGAATAAATAAGTTTGTTCCCTATCTAACTTCTTATGCTTTTAGATCGGGGTGCTTCAACATGGTATTTGAGCTGAGTTGAGTTAAGTTTCACTCCACCTATATTTATCGAAATTGTTCCCGAGTTAGGTTTTGATGAAAATGAATCTATCCCGAGGTGGTTCGAGAGGGTGTGTCGTCTAACTTAATAATTATTTTCTATCTTTATGCTGTTTTGTTTTACAGGGGCTTGACGGACAATCAGACCCGAGTAGCCTACACGGTGGATGTAAAGTATTGTCGGGAGAGAAATGGTCTGCTACTAAATGGATGAGACAGAAAACTGCGACCTAATCTTGCTTCAACCTCTCGAGATTCGACCTCTCAAATTTTTCGAGGTATACTAAAATGATACATTAATGGTTAGTGTGAATTAGTACAAATGAAAGAGGGGTTTTCATTGCTTGGTGATCATATTGAAAAGAGAAGTGCCCTTGTAATACAATGTATGTATAGTAGTTGATTTGTTTTATGGCACAAACATGTAAAATTTGTTGTCGGAAAGCAGTTCACATCTCTGAGTGACCTTTCTGGACTGCGATTTAATTGATTTGAATCCATTCCCCGAGACTTACTTTGAGTTCTGAGTTTCTTGAATTATCAACTCATTACTTTTTAATTTACGAGCTTGTTCTCATGTCTCCCTTATGAACCGTCAAGGCACTGAATCGATAGAAGGGCTACTAGTGGTATAAATTAGATGTGGCCTAAAAGAAATTGAGTCGAACGATGCTAAGATGGGTCGATAGAGTTAGATTCATGGTGCCTTCTATGAGAATCCTAAGCAGTAGAATAGTCATTTCTCCTGGGATCTTCTACGCCACCTACACTTCTAGTTTTCTTTGTCGTGGGTGTATGGTGACGATTTCAATGAAATTACTAGGAATTTCCAAAATTCAGGAGGAATGGACAATAACTTTTGGGTAACTATGGATTTCGGGTCGACTATTACAGATTGTGAGCTAAGTGATTCGGGTTTACATGTCGTATCAACACGTGGAATAACAAAATGTATGGTTTATAACCTACCTGAATTCACGTCAATCATAGAGAAGGGGTTACATCAAATGAACATTTATATCTTGGTTATTAATATTTGCCTGAACAAAATAATACTTTGATTGTCAATACTTGCCTTGAAAATAGAATGTGTAAGTCTTTAACATTAACGAGAAACGTGATTAGATGCCATGGGTAGCCTCGAACATGGACGTGACTCATTTTAGTTCAAATTCCAACATATCAATCTTAATGTTAGTGCGTCATGCATTTGTTAAGAGTATAGTTGATTTCTTAATTTTTAATATACATATATTTAACGTGTCTTTTTATCAACAAATTTGAATTACTGTTATTTAAATCATTATTTAATGTATGAATATATTGGCAAAAATATTAAAGAAATTTATATTTTCAAATTTTAATTTTTTTGGAAAGCTTTTGATGAAGAAATGTAAGTTTTTGAATTAAATTGAGTGTTTTCATTAGATTTAGTCTGAAATATCTATTTCATGATTTTGACTATATATAATTGGGGAATTTGGCCATTTAGCATAACTAAACAATGTATTTGATGAAATGGCCTTTGACCAATAATAAAAACAAATAAAAAATGTAAAATATTTTAGTTGGCAAAATGACAAAATTCTCCTTTAGTTGTTAATTTAATGCCTTCCAATTTTACTCATTTCATCCCGTCATTTTTTCTTCAAATTCATCTTAAAATTCTATTTTTTCTCTTGAAAATAATATCTTCTTCCCTTGTTCATCTTCTTCAATTTTAAGTTCTTAAAATTACATTCACATATTTTCTTCTCTTCAATCACATTTGAACAAGGGTTTGTTTAGTATACATTTACATTGAAAGAAAGAGAAAAAATGCTCTTAAAAATCCCATCTATGTTGTATTTTTATTATTAAAAATAGTATATAATAATATTTAGTTGGTATTGTTTGTGTATTTAGTGTGTTTTTTTTTTTTTTTTGTATTATTTGCAACCATTGGATGTAATAACACTCCAATTGCTATTTGAAATATATAACATCACTCCAACCGTTATTTGTTAAGTAAAATGACACTACAGTCGTTATTTGTTGTAATTTAATTTTTTCAACGAAATGGCTCTAATAATGGACTCACTAACGTATATAACATAAAAAAAAAATTGACTAGTCACAAAGAACGATTGAAATGACATAATTTTAATATTATTGAGATGGTGAAAATACAAGTTATCACACTTATATGTGCCGATTAAGTTAATAAACATATTTATTAACTTTTGTATGTATCACGTACAAATTACAATATAAATAAGTTCCACTTATTATTTTTCAGGGAAAGAATGGATCATAACTACTTAGACTCATATTTATATACATAACATCATAAGTGTCGTTTTCATGTCCAGTGACGACACTTGTGTCGTTCCGAAATTTTCACCGTATGTGTAGTTTAGATACTAATTTTAAGCATACCGTATATGTCGCGTAACGTATTTACAAGTAGCTTACCATATTTGCAGCCTACTATACTTGCAAACAACTTACCGTATTTGCACAAAATTTTAACAAGCTGTTTTTATTCCATTTCATATACAGTGAGTGATTTATACATATTTGCTAGATACCGTATACGCAACTAATATACCAGATATGCACTTACATACACCAAAATGTAGAAATATCATATTTGCATATATTATCTAAATAAATGCCGGTTGGACAACTATCAAACATAATGTTATCAAATTAATTAATTTTCTTCAGATTTTTTTCTCGACATACAAATAATAAATTGTAAAATTATATGAAGCACATAAAAAAAAAAAAACTGAAAAATTTACGAAGCATAAGATTAAACTATAAATATGTAAATCACTAAATAAATAAATATGTGAATTGCAAAAAATAAATAAATCTTCAACTCGAGACCTGTGCAAACATAGTTTCCTTAAAACAGATTCGCCCCCATCACCGTAAGTGCTTGAGTTTTAATTCGAGCGTCTGTTTTCCATGATATAACGGTAAAACTTGTAGACTCTAAGCACCGCAGAAACTATTTCGGTGAACTGATTTAACGTCTGAACAATATCACCACCACGACTTTGGACAGAAACTGAGATTACGTATGCAGACAGAAAAATTATGCAGTATACATACTATATTTGTGTGTGCAGACAGAGTTTCTTTTTTCTCCTGTATTTTCGAGTATGCTAGAATTGTCGGAAAAATTATGAGATTTAATATATAAAATAAATCTGCCATCTGCACGAGTATAAGTAGCCATGAGCCTTTCGGGCCTCGATATTCGATAATTTGAACACATTTAAGTCGCAAGATGAATATGCCGCTCACATAATTTGGGAGATACTCTCATTACTTTTGTTTTCCAACGAATGTGAATGGTGACTTGTGATTTCACCAACGCAACATCTACAATCTATGCCAATTCTGCCGTTATTTGCCACGTAATCAATAATTCTAACTTTCTTATATTATCAGGTCTGAACCTTTAGGTCGACGCGGTGGAAATGAAGCGAAATATAGGAGAAACCAACAGAACGACACAGGTGCCATTAAGTCGATAATTTATAACCACGAGCCTTCCGGGCCTCGATATTCGATAATTTGAACTCATTTAAGTCGCAAGATGGACATGCAGCTCACATAATTTGAGAGATACTCTCATTACTTTTATTTTTTAACGAACGTGGATGGTGTCTTGTGATTTCAACAACGCGACATCTACAATCTATGCTAATTCTACCGTTATTCGTCACGGAATTAATAATTATAACTTTCTTAAGTTAGGAGGTCCGATCCTTCAGGTCGATGCGATGGAAATGAAGCGAAATATAGGAAAAACCAACAGAACGACAGAGGTGCCCTTTTAACGGTACCTGTGTCGTTCTGTTGATAAACACGAGTATGAACAGCCACGGGCCTTCCAGGCCTATATTCGATAATTTGAACTCATTTAAGTCGCGAGATGGACATGCCGCTCACATAATTTGGGAGATACTCTCATTACTTTTATTTTCCAACGAATGTGGATGGTGACTTGTGATTTCACCAACGCGACATCTACAATATATGTCAATTCTATCGTTATTCGTCACGTAATTAATAATTCTGACTTTCTTAAGTTAGGAGGTCCGATCCTTGAGGTCGACGCGATGAAAATGAAGCGAAATATAGGAAAATCCAACAGAACGACACAGGTACCGTTAAACGTCACTTGTGTCGTTCTGTCGATAAACACGAGTATGAGCAGCCACGAGCCTTTCGGGCTTTGATATTCCATAATTTGAACTCATTTAAGTCACGAGATGGATATGTCGCTCACATAATTCGGGAGATATTCTCATTACTTTTGTTTTCCAACGAATGTAGATGGTGACTTGTGATTTCACCAACGCGACATCTACAATCTATGCCAATTCTGTCGTTATTCGCCATGTAATCAATAATTCAGACTTTCTTATGTTAGGAGGTCCGATCCTTTAAGTCGACGCGGTGGAAATGAAGAGAAATATAAAAGAAACCAACAGAACAACACAGGTGCCGTTAAACATTACATGTGTCGTTCTGTCGATAAACACGAGTATAAGCAGCCACGAGCCTTTCGGGCCTCGATATTCGATAATTTGAACTCATTTAAATCGCTAGATGGACATGCCACTCACATAATTTGGGAGATATTCTCATTACTTTTGTTTTCCAATGAATGTGGATAGTGACTTGTGATTTCACCAACGCGACATCTACAATTATGCCAATTCTATCGTTATTCATCACGTAATTAATAATTCTAACTTTCTTAAATTAGGAGGTTCGATCTTTGAGGTCGACGCGATGGAAATGATGCGAAATATAGGAAAAATCAAAAGAACGACACAGGTACCGTTAAACGTCACTAGTGTCGTTCTGTCGATAAACACGAGTATGAGCAGCCACGAGCCTCCCAGGCCTTGATATTCCATAATTTGAACTCATTTAAGTCACAAGATGAACATGTCACTTACATAATTCGGGAGATACTCTCATTGCTTTTGATTTGTAACGAATGTGGATGGTGACTTGTGATTTCACCAACATGACATTTATAATCTATACCAATTCTACCGTTATTTGAGGTCACTGTTTTGGAAAAGAAGCAAAATATTTGAAAAATTAACAGAACGACACAAGAGCTGTTAAACGACACTTGTGTCGTTCTGTAAATAAACACAAGCATACTAGCCACGACCCATCCATGCCCCAAGAGTCAATAAGTTGAACTCATTTCGATTGCAATATTAACATTTTGTTTACAAAAGTTGAGAGATGTGCTTATTGATTATATTTTCTAACGAATTAATACAATGACTAGCGATTTTACCAACTCAATGTTGTATAATCTATGTCAATTCGACCGTTCTTTATCACGTGATCAACATTTCTAACTTTCTTAAATTAGGGAGTCCATGTTTGAGGTCGCTGCGTTGGAAAAGAATCAAAATATTTGAAAAATCAACAGAACGACACAAGAGCTGTTAAACGACACTTGTGTCGTTCTGTCAATAAACACGAGTATACTAGCCTTGGCCCATCCATGCTCCTGAGAATCAATAAGTTGAACTCATTTCAATTGCAATATGAATATTTTGTTTACTAGAGTTGAGAGATGTGCTCATTGATTATATTTTCTAACGAATCAATACAATGACTTGTAATTTCACCAACTCAATGTCGTATAATTTATGTCAATTCAATCATTCTTTGTCTCATGATCAACATTTCTAACTTTTTTAAGTTAGGAGATCTAATGTTTGAGGTTGATGCGTTGAAAAGTAACAAAATATTTGAGAAATCAACAGAACGGCATAGTAGCTGTTAAATGACATTTGTGTCGTTCTGTTTATAAACACGAGTATACGTAGCCGCGACCCATCCATGCTTAGAGAATCAATAAGTTAAACTCATTTAGGTTGTAAGTTGGACATGATATTTATAAAATTTGAGAGATATGATTATTAATTATATTATACTGAACTAGTAGAATAACTTATGTTTTTATCAAATCAATATCATATGATCCAATCATTTAATTTATTCTTTTTCAAGTGATTAACCTTTCTATCTTACGCACGTTAGTGGTTTCAATGCTTGAGTTAAAAAAAAATCAAAATATAGAAGAAATTAACAGAATAGCACAAGTGCCATTACTGAGAAGAAAACGACATATAGGTCGTTCTGTTTGTAAACACGATTATAAAATGGCCATGTCTTGTTCACGACTCCGAGAACCAATAAGTTGAACTCATTTAGGCTATAAGATGAGCATGATATTTACAAAAGCCAAGAGATATGCTTATTATTTATATTTTAATTAACCAGTAGAATAACTTATGCTTTCACCAATTCGATATCACATGATCTATGTCATTTCAATCGTTCTTTATCATGTGAATAACCTTTTCATTTTACTTACGTTAGATGGTCCAATGCTTGATGTCTTTGTCTTGAAAATAAATCAAAATATTGAAGAATTCAACGGAACGATATAAGTTCCTTTATCGAGAAGAAAACGACCCTAGTATCGTTTTATTTGTAAACACGAATACAAGCAGTCGCGCCCCATTAGTGTCTCAATAAATAATAAGTGAAACTTGTTTACATTGTAATATGAACATGAAATGTACAAAGGTTAAGTAATATGTTCATTAACTTAATCGACGCATATGAGTAGGATAACTTGTACTTTCACCATTTCGATAATATAAAAGTTATGTCATTTCAACTGTTCTTTATGATATTGTCAACATTTCTATGTTACATACATTATGGAGTTTGTTATTAGATGTTATTTAATTGAGAAAGATTAAGTATAGGTAAAAATTTCTGAACGGTACTACTGTCGTTCTGGACATGAAAATGACACATGTGTTGTTACATGTGTAAACACAACTATAAGTAGTCATGATCCATACATGTTCCTAAAAAATAATAAATTATACTTATTTATGTTGTGATATGCACATGACATGTACAAAAATTGATAGATATGCTCATTAATTTAAACAACTTGTGATTTCACCATCTCGATAATATAAAAGTTATGTCATTTCAAAATTTCTTTGTGACATGGTCAATTTTTCGGTGTTATGTCAGTAGTTCATTATTAGAGATTGTTTTGTTGAAAAAAATTAAATTACAGTAGATAACGACTGTAGTGCCGTTTTACGCAGGGAAAAAGACTGGAGTGACGTTTTACATTTCAGATAACAGTTGGAGTATCATTACCGTCCAGAAGTTGCAGAAAACGCAAAAAAACATACTAAATATAAAAACAACACCAACTTAAATAGTATTCAATAATAAATGTACAATTTATATAAGATTTCTAAAATTATCTTTCTTTTTTCTTCAAATCTACATGAGATTTTTCAATATAGATGATAAATGTTCAAAGGATATTCAAATAGGTGAAGAATATAATGAAGAATAGGATTTTAAAGTAGCAAGAATGATTGAAGAGAAGAAATTGGATTACTGTGATTTGGAAACCAAAAATTGAATTGGGGAATTTAATTGGTTTGATAAGGGTGTTAGGGTCTTTTCCAATAGTGGGGGTATTTATGACATTTGACATTATTTGTTTATTGTGCTTAATAGTTGAAGGCTATTTGTTCAAAAAACATTAAAAGGAGGTTATTTAAACAATAACATTGTTAGTCCACGAGAAACCAAATTTTGTTTTTTAAAAGATTTTCATGAAGAAATTTAGTTTTTGAGTTAAATTGAGAATTTTATTATTAGATGGAGTCCAAAATAATTAGGGCATGTTCGGTAGTGATTATGAGAATTGATTTTTTAACTTTTAGAGAGAAGAGAATTCCACATGTGAGCGAATAAGTAAAAAATGACGGCTGAAATAATAAAATAACAGTCAAAAAATTGATTTTTGGGAGAAAAATTGTTACCAAATGAGGGCTTATTCTAAATTTTGTTTGAAAGTTGCCCACAATAGTCAACTACAGAGAAAAGTATCTAACTATTGGATTTAAGGTTGACTTTTACGGATTGTGGGCTAAGAGATTTGGGTTCACAGGTTGCATCAACACTAAGAAAATAACGAAAGAAATGTTTTTTAGTCTACATGGATATCACGTCAGGCATGAAAGGGATTTCATTGAGTCCATGTGCCATGGAATGATCATTTACTCCTTGGTTGCCAAGGCTTGCTTGAACAAAAGAGGCTAGTTTGGACAAAGGAATGTGAAGGACTTATAGCATTTACCAGAAACATGATTAAATGCTGCAGGTAGCCTCGAACATGGATGATACTCATTTTAGTGCAAATTATGACAAATCAATCTTAATATTAATGCACCGTGTATTTGTTAAAAGTATAAAGTCTGTTTGGTTTGGATTAAAATCTGATTTTAATTTAAATTAAAGTCAGACAATCAATATTAACCACATATTTCATGGGCCCACAACTTTTTAACCACACATTTCAAAAACTTTTATCACTATCTACAAAAAAATCTAATTTAAATCCTTACCAAACACTATCACAGTTTATTCTTAATCTTTTTCAATATATCCATATTTAATGTACCTTATCATAAACATATATAAATTACTGTTCTTTAAATTATTATTTAATGTAGGGATATATTATAAAAAAAGATTAAAAAATTTATGTTTCCAATTAAATTAATTTCATTTTATTAATCTATGTAAAAATGAAAATAAGCATGGAAATTACTGCTCCCAATATAAGTATGGATAACGGTCATATTTTTCAGTTTAATGGAGAAAAAATGGGAAAAAAATAGGGGAGAATTTTAATCAATTCTTTTTAATACATTATTCAAAAATCACCTAAAGTTCGCTCTCTTTCATAGCCATACAGTTATAGCTCTCTCTCTCTCTCTCTTCCCCCCCTCCCCTTTTCTTTCTTCTTTGTCCCAATGATCATTTATTGATACAAGCGGCGTTCTAATCTTCTTCAATATTTGAATATAATGGCGTCATTAGAGCACCATTCCGGAGATAATATAAATTTTTTTTAAAAAAGGGTTAAGTTTAATAAAATTCAAGTTAAATGTTTCAATGGCCTTCGAACTTAGAATTATGTCACGACTTACTCATCGAGTTTTCAAAATCGTCCCATTAGCCATTGGAATTTACTCCATAGTGGGTTGATAGTAGTTTTTAGGCACTTAAAGTAGTTCTTTGGCTAGGCTGTGATTTTACGCCCTTCAGTAAATTTGGAGTAAAGGGATATAACATTTCGCAAAAAGTTGCTTGCCCATCACAACCCTTGATTTTAAATTATGTGCCGGCTCATTACATTCCACGGACTGCTGAATTGTAATAATTTCGCAGTCTGTTAATATATATATATATATTAACCTTTCTTTTCAGCTTGCAAGTATTTTGGCAGACTAGATAAAAACAATACAATCACGTTATGGTAACCGAATTAGGGAGGAAATAAGTGAAAATAGCCAATTGACCCGCCCTTATTTCCACTTTGACCTTTGATTGATTTAAAAAAAAATGAAAACACAATTTAAAGACACTTTTTCAAAAATACTCCTCCATCTTCTTCTCTCTCTCTCGATGGTTTGGAAAGGAAAAATCAGATTCACTGATAGTCGGCCATTCGGACATCTCTCTCACCAAAGAACTTCTGGTTATTGGCTTTTAAGAGTTGTGAAGGTTAGATTTTGTGGAATTATAATTAGATTATTGGGTTTTGTTGAGTTTTAGTTAGATTATTGGTTAGAATATGATTTTTATGGTATGAAATGCATGATTTAGGGTAGATTTGCGTATAGATGAAGTGTAGTGGCCAATTTTTGGTGTTTGAGGAGCTCCAACTCGTCGGAAATAGTGGAATTTGGTGAGTGGAGATGGTTAGTTAGTCGGCTGTCAACCGTCGGCTGTTAACAGCTAGGTTCAACTCGGTTGTTAACAGTCGGGTGTCAACAGTCGGTTCTGATCGGCTGGTTTAATAGTTAGTATATATTTTTTTATGTAATATTAATTTTCCTAAAGTAATTTAAAAAAATTTAATAAATTTAGAATTTATTTTCAAATTAATTATTTAATTCGAATTTTGACTTTTTTATTTTATTTTAAATTTAAATTTAAATTTTCATTTTAGTTATAATTTTAATTTAAAGAAATTTGTTATTTAAAATTAATTTTCAAATTACTTTTTTAATTCCAATTTCAACTTTTTATGTTAAATTTAATTGTAATTGTAATTTTATTTTAAATTTACATTTTTTTATTATAATTTTAATGTAAAGAAATTTGTTATTTTAAAATTAATTTCAACATAAATTTTTAATTCTAATTTTTAATTTAATTTAATTTAATTATTTTATTTTATTTTATTTTTAATTTAAATTTTCATTTAAATTTTTACTTTTATTTAAAGAAATTTGTTAATTTAAAATTTATTTAAAAATTAATCATTTAATCCGAATTTTGACTTTTTAATTTTAATTATTTTATGTTATTTTAAATTTAAATTTTCATTTTAGTTATAATTTTAATTTAACGAAATTTGTTATTTTAAAATTAATTTTCAAATTACTTTTTTAATTCTAATTTCAACTTTTTATGTTAAATTTAATTGTAATTGTAATTTTATTTTAAATTTACATTTTTTAATTATAATTTTAATGTAAAGATATTTGTTATTTTAAAATTAATTTCAAAATAAATTTTTAATTCTAATTTTTAATTTAATTTTAGTTATTTTATTTTATTTTATTTTAAATTTAAATTTTCATTTTCATTTTAGTTATAATTTTAATTTAAAGAAATTTGTTATTTTAAAATTAATTTTCAAATTACCTTTTTAATTCTAATTTCAACTTTTTATTTTAAATTTAATTGTAATGGTAATTTTATTTTAAATTTAAATTTTCATTTTATATAATTTTAATGTAAAGAAATTTGTTATTTTAAAATTAATTTCAAATTAAAATTTTAATTCTAATTAAAAATTTTTAATTTTATTTAATTTAAATTTTTTATTTTATTTTATTTTAAATTTAAATTTTCATTTTAGTTATATTTTTAATGTAAAGATATTTGTGATTTAAAAATAAAGTTAAAAATTCGGTTCGCTTAATTTTGGGTTATTATGCTTCTTTCAATTATTACATGTACAATGTTCTAATATTTTGTTTCAATTTTTGCAGGATAGATTATCATTTGAATGCAGAGTTGAGACAGATGTTAGGCAAAGTTACGTGGAACAGTAATTTTGACAGCTTCACCTAGGTCCTGGAGTTGCTGGACGACCAGCATGCAGATATGATACGTCAGTCCTTTCTGTGGCCTCTATACCCTATGAGAAAGTTACAGTATTCGGGTCAGATGATCGATGCTCTTTTATGTCTGTTGCTGAGTCCAGTTGACAGCGATGTCATACATTTCGACCTCGGGGCCAAAGTCGCTAGCTTTTCCATGTTCGAGTTTGCCCTACTGATTTAATTGAAGATTAGGGGTGATGAGGCAGCTAGCGGCGGGATTCAGAGAAGAAATAGGCTGCAGTACACTTACTTCTAGAGACAAGGGGCGGTAGTTTTGCCTCAACTGATGGACGCGATCAGGAGGTGTGACGAGATGTTCGACAGACTGAAGTTAGGTTTGGTCTACATCATTGAGAGCGTGATGCGGTATCACCACAAGAAGACTGCGATCGACCTCTTCTACCTCAAGATCGTCGACGACATAGATAGCTTCAACAGCTACCTGTGGAGCCGTCGATGTTTCGAGAACACCGTCCACATCTTCACCAGACCGCACTCGAAGTCCAAGGGGCCTGTGCGTAAGTACGACACGTACGGATTTCCCTTGGTGCTGCAAGTATATGATTAATGCAATCAATGTTAAAATATTTTTTCTATTAAATTTATATGTACTAATGTATGTGTTGCAGGTCTGGGCGTATGAGACCATCCCCATAGGTACCCGTTTTGTGTGGCGAGAGGAGACACGCTGTCCTCGAAAGCACCATTGGCGAGCATCTCGAGTGGAGGGATGTCCCACTGGGAAACAATTATCGGCCCTCCTCGACGACCCTTATGTGAGTATTATAAATTTGTGATTTATATTGTACATAGTTTAACATTACATGATTTTATCTTTCTAAAATGTCAATATGTCAGCTAGAAGTAATAACTCATTTGATGTTGTCGATGGAGGAGGAGGAGCAGGGTCTCGTGCGTGAAGTAGCGGTTCCGCACGCCTAGGACGACTAGATGTCCGATTCGATCCCCGATCAAGACTGGGTAAATGAATTATTGATTAATATTTTGTATGAGTTAGCAATTATTGAATAAGTTAATAATATGTAAGTTTGTGCAGGACCGCGAGCCAGTTGATCGGGCATCACCTTCGTCGAGGGCATCACCTCCACCAAGGGCATCACCCCCGCACAAGGCATCACCTCTGCCTCTGGCGTCACTTTTTCCCCCTCAGGGTGATTATTCTGATGATCTATACCATCGCCTGACTGAATTTATGGTGCAGGAGGTCGGCGCGCTGCGTCTAGAGCTGGGAAGAGTTATATCAGGTGAGGTCGGCGTGCTGCGTCGAGAGTTGATATGAGTTATATCAGAGGAGGTCAGCGCACTGCGTCAAGATATGGTGGAGCGGGTCGACAATCTGGGACGTCAGTTGGTAGGGAGGGTCGAGGATATAGCTGATGATGTTAGAGTGATGCGCGGGCATTTAGGGGACCTTCATGATGAGGTGATAGCACTTCGATGTGATATATCAGGCAGATGATGGGTTGACGGAGGTGACGGCGGGGGGGGGGGGGGATCGAGAGGATAGAGATGGGGGTCACCCACAGTTGTGGTCGTAGGATGCATGTGACTCCTTTTTTTAGTCCATGGAGGATAGGGTGGGGGGGGGGGGGGGGGGGGGGGGGGGGTGATCGAGAGGATAGAGATGGGGGTCACCCACAGTTGTGGTCGTAGGATGCATGTGACTCCTTTTTTTAGTCCATGGAGGATAGGGTGGACCCGAGGGCTGATGGAGGGTAGACCCGAGGGTAGAGGGGAGTGGCCTCGAGGTTGGAGAAGGGGTGGCCCCCTTGGGGACGGGAGCGACGATCGAGAAGGTGGTGCCGACGATGACGGATGAGGGGTCGAGGAGGTGGTGTTGACACGGGTAGATGAGGTGGTGGGCCTCTCGGAGACCGGAGCTATGGTCGAGAAGGTGGTGACAATGGGGACGGAGGAGGAGAAGAGTATGGAGGAGGGGACGATGCCTGAGGTGGGCGAGGGGAGGACGACGGTCGTGACTGGGCCGAAATAGTGTGCTGTTGACTTGTCGGAGCTGGTGTAGGCAAGAGGCCGAGAGTGCCATCACAGTACATTGTCTCTCCCTTCATGGCTGAGACGAAGAGGAGGAGGTTCATCGATAGGACGATCCCCAACCTATTTCGGGAGGTGGACCATGTCAAGTTGAAAGCGCTCAAAACGGAATGGAGAAGAATGTTGCCCGGGTTAGTATTCATGATATTAGTGATATTAGTAATACCAGCGATCGTTACACGTATACGCTTTTTTTAACATTTCTCTATTTCTTTTGTCCGAACCAGTCGTACGACCGGTATTGTGACGGTTTCCGATACTTATAAGTGGTTCCACAACATCATCACTTCAGGAGCCTGGCTTACCGACAATGTAAGTGAAGTAGTCATACTGTTAATTTTTATGACTTGTAAATCATTGTTTGTTTATGCAATGAAATAACTCCATTTTGTATTGCTATTTTTTAATGCAGTACATCGACCTGACCATGGACTTGTTGCGTGATTGGGTTCAAAGATATTCGAGCTCATTTGACAGTCCTGGCCGAGTTATACTCAATTTGGAGTTCGGACGAAGCGTTGATATTGAGTACCAGTCGCTCCAACATACTTACAAGGAGTACACGGTGCCCGACTACATGCTCAAGTGGACCATAGGGATGTGGCCACGTGTTGGGGGAAGTCATGGGAGGGTTGTACACATATGTACGTATCAATGATCGTGAATCATCACTGCATGCCATGGAGATTGTGTTCGCTGAGTCTACTATATACGTGTATGACCCCGATCATTCATAGCTGACACAAGGTAAGCTCAAGCAAAGTCTAGAGTCTATTGCTGTTTTTGTCCCTATGATAGCTAGACAGGCGGGATTGACTGTGAAGGATAGATTAGCCATCGTGCGGGACACGACCACAGCGAGGCAGATAATGTCGTAAGTGGTTCTAAATTTTTTTAAAATTTAATACTTAATTTTTTTTG
The DNA here is from genome assembly GCF_002742605.1 of Olea europaea var. sylvestris. Lineage (NCBI taxonomy): Eukaryota > Viridiplantae > Streptophyta > Magnoliopsida > Lamiales > Oleaceae > Olea > Olea europaea. The sequence continues at coordinate 537,315 of NW_019247561.1, read as the reverse complement.
CCGCACGGTACTGATCGAACTCATTTTTGTTCATTTGCAGGGATGATTGTGACATTTTTGCAATAAAGTACATCAAATTTCTGAGCATAGCACATAAGATTGATGAAATCAACCAATCCTGGATACAGAGTTGGCAGAATAAGTTGGCGTACGACTTATTCTATTTTAATGGTGATCCATAGATTTATTGTAATTATTAGTAGTAATTTTTTGTAATTACGAAATAATTGTGAACACTGTAAAAATTGATTTGTTATACTTACGAAATGTTTGTAACACACTGTGATGAATTATGAAACGATTATTAACTACGACGGCAATTAATTTGTTATCATATAATAAATGCAAATACTGTTTAATTCAGATGGACAACATTACTAAATCATCTAACTATCATTTAGAGGAACATGACGTACAATATTGAAGAGTATGCCCTACTGATTTGCACCGGCTGTACCTATGCAGTCGAGAAAATTCTTCAGTAGATGGTATTCTAGACGTATTTGGACGTCCAGGACCAAGCGGTTTAATGAGAGGTGGCAACAATGTATTGAGTGGGCAAATATGGTTGGGGACTTCCCACTCAACATCGTTCGGCAGAGGAAATATTGTCTCAACGTACGCAGCTCTCCAATAATCAGTCGTGTAGTAATAAGAGCATAATGTTCTAGCTGCAAATCCTCGATACATAGCAATCGCAACTGCATGTTCACATGAAAAAGTCTCCAAATGAAATTTTTTACATCAGCATATGTTATCAGGCAAGTCCACCATGTACGCCATATTACGTGCACATTCCATTGAGAAGCGCTACTCGTCTAGTGGTTCGACATTCAACTGTCTCGCAAGTTCTGCAGCTTTGAATAGCTTTTCCTCTTGCGCCGGCGTTAGCACGCTTGTGCAATTCTGTGATTTCGCACGTCGATCGTGAAACCACTGCTGCAGCTTGGTACGGATATTCTCAATCAGTGCAAGAATGGGTAATTCTCGATCCTCCTTGAATAATGCATTGAGAGACTCCGCGTTGTTTGACTACGACGTGCTAGAAAAAATGAGCGTGCCCAATGTTCAATCCCCATTTTCGTTAGATAATTCCATGCATCGAATGATTTACTTCTTATTTCAACCATGAACTTATTACACTCTTCAATACTGTAGGCTTCAGCTGCTCTCTTGAACAATGAAACGATACCTTTGCCCCGATACTTGGTTTTTAGATTGTCCTGTATATGGTACATGCAATACCCATGATGAAAAACTTCAGTGATACCATTTATTAAGGGCGGTCCCCGATCTGTTACAAATGCAAGACCCTTGATTTTCTCGATTAGTTCTCTTAACTTTGTGAAGAACCACCTCATCGACAGGTCATTCTCACTATTGACTATGCCAAATGCAAGAGGATAAATCTAGATGTTAGCATCTTGACATGTAGCAATAATCAGTTTGTCTTGATATTTAGATTTCAGTGTTGTACCATTAACTAGAATTAGGGGTCGCATTACATTTCAAAATCTCCGAATGCATTGTCTAAAAGTCATGAAGAAAAATTTGAAACAATTCCCACCCTCCGTCTTAATAAAAAATTCCAAGCCAGGATTAGTCTTCTCCATGTTATGGCAATACCTGGCCAATTCAGCATAACTTTCCTCCGCAGAGCCTATTAAATCCTGAAACGTACATTCATTGGCTTTCCAGGCCTTCTGGTAGCTCAAGACCACTCCGTACTCTCGACGGACGTCGTTAATGATGTCCGATGGTCTGTAGATCGTATGAGGATCCTGATACTTTTGCATTATCTGTTGACCAATAAACCAAGTTCGAGTTTGCCTATGATCACTGCGACGTAATCCCACTTCACAAGTATGTTCCCGTGTGTACTTGCGAACTACAAAGCACTCATTCGTATTCATCTTCGTCACTCGCAAACGCCAACAGCAATTGTTGTCTACGCAGGCAATTGTCAACAACGACTTGTTCGATTTTTTTACTTTGAACTCAAAATTGTATTTCAGCGCAATTAGGTGCATAGCTTCCTGCAAATCTTTTTTTGTTTCAAACAGTTGCTTGACATACAAATCATCACTATCGGGAACTACACAGGAGGAGTTAAATGATGGTCCACTCGATCTAGCCCCTGAGGTCCCATCCTGCTCATGTCTCTATCAGGATAAGTGATCAAATCCTTATCTGTAAAAGTATTTACATTTTCACACTCATTCACGTGAACCACGGATGGAATTCTATGAGTAACTGTTTCTGGAATAACCACATTATCTTCACGAGCTATCTGAACCGTATCCCAAAAATCATTAGCATTGTCATCCCCTCCATCTGAGCCTACTTGTTCACTTTCGACGACATCTTTCCTCACTAAAGTCACTTCAAATAGGAGTCGAGTGCCTATTGTTTATTTCAAGCAGATAATTCACTTCGGCATCAGAAGAAATCGTCATAGGTGGACTCGAAACTTTATGATCGCTGAATTTAAATTTCAATTCCATGTCATACTAAGAGAGATCGACATTTAGCTTGTTCTATAAAAGATTATAGAGTTTTGCATACGTTTTTATTTCTGTTATGGAAATTGGGATGCCACCACGTTTATCGCTCGTCCATTTTCATACACATCGATGTCTTTCGTCCAATTCAAAATCACCAAAGTAACAAACTGGGACTACAACCATATCTGCGTGACGAAAATGAATTTTTAATTGCAAGAAAATATCGAACGAAATAGGAAAAAAATTTAAAACAGCCGATTGGAATAGCCTGCCGTTAAAAAATAGCCAGCTAGACAGTCAGCTTCGGCTGTTTCAGTCGACCGCCCGTCCGACTGTCCAGCCAGCTGTTAAATAGTTCGAGTGTCCAGCCGAATTTTTTCAACTGTTAACTGAAAAGTCGGCAGTTCAAATTTGCCGTCCAACAGAATAAACACACCAAACTTTTGCAGATTAATTTTTCAGTATTAATGTAGATGATTTTTCTCGTCAAAGGCTTAAAATTTTTCACAGATCTATTAATAAACTATCTACATTAACATATATGTCAAAATAAAATTTATCTATGCAAACGTAAAATAATTTAACGAAAATAAAATTAAATATGCGTATTATAAACTTACTGATCTGATGAGATTGATATAAAAAAATTTCAGCTACTGCATTCGATGAATTCAAGAGCTACAAGCAAATGAAAGATGAAAGCTTTTTTTTATCTCTGTTGGAGTAAACAGATATGAGAAGTTTGCTGATTTTGATATTTTAAGTGAGAAGTATTTGATTTTTATTTGTTAACAAAAGGGTAATAATGTCTTTTAATCAAAACATTCTTTGTAATTGCATAATATACTTAAGGGCATTTTTGTCTTTTAACACTCAATAGGCATTGTCATAATTTTAACAATTCAACAAGTCAAAATGGAATTTCCCTTCTTTGACAACACCATTTTTAAAAGTACCCCTGAATTAGGTGACAGAAAGGATGACCTGCTGAGCTGGAAAAAGCAACAATTAAGAAAACCGAAAAGAAAGAGAAAAGGAACCCGGCACAATATGTTTCAAACCCTATAACTCACTACCCAACCCTTATAATCTCACGACCATCGTTATTGTTCCCCAAATCCACCAAACCCTCTAGCGTCACACCAATTATCTCAATCCCTCCGACGTCGGTACCAAAATAAGGCATCTATACGCTACATCGGTTGCTGCACCAGAAGGACCCAACCTCGTCTTCGTTCGTCGCATCGCAAGCGAAAGTATGTTCGAATATGTTGGGAATTTTTTTGTTCTTTTCTCATTTTGATTTGAAGTTTGTTTTAGACCCTCTTATTATTGTAGTGTATAAATTGAAAGGAAGAAAAATGCATTATGCTTCCTTTAGTTAATAGTGAATTCTTGAATCTTCATGTTGCTTTGAATTTTATTCTTTGCCTCATTTTGTTTTTTATTGAGTGGGGGGGATGGGGTCTGGCTGGGTTGTACAATTGACGACAACAACTTCATTTTTTAACATCCATGTTGTTAGGTCAAAGCCAGTTGATATACTCGATGAATGGTGCACAATTCCCTTTTTCATTCATTTCCCTATCTCCCAAATAATTAAACATAAATGTTAATAGTTCTTGCAAGTGTAAAATAGAAGTCTGTTTCCTCTTTGATGGCATTACCGAATGGGGGAGTTACTTCAAGAATCATATGACCATATCATTACTGTAATTCATGTCTTAGAATTTTACCTTTCTCATTTTTTGGATAATGCTCATGCTTTGAATGGGGTTTCGTAGATTCTACATTGTAGGAGGCTATAAAGATAATGAGATTTTTTTAATGGGATTTTTTAGATTCTGCATTTTAATGAGATTCTACATTTTAAGATGCACATCTAGCATATTAGTTATAAAGTTCATGGTTTGAGGACTTTTTTATAATTCAAATGTTCAATGTAATTGAATTATGAAGTTTACCCTAAATTTAACCAGGAAAGAATCAGGGAGTATGTCATAATTGTAGAGAAAATGGCCATTATTTTTGCGATTTGTTGAGAGAAACGTCGTTGCCCATGGTGCAAACATGTATTCGTCAAGTGTTTTGAGGTGGAGAGAGAGAGTAAGAACAAAGGTAGATTATTCAACACTTGTACTGCAAAATGCGGATATTGGAGTAGGTCGAAGATGGTGAGACAAGCGGTGAGTCAAGTGCAGTTAGCACGACTTTGAAGAATCGTGTGACAAACAAAGGAGCTAAATAATTATCTGCCATGTTTCAATCTCGATGCCAATTATCTGATCGACAGGATGTGGAGATTTCTTTCAACATGACAATACATAAAGGAAGAGCAAATGAGGATGGAGATAAGAAAGGAAATGGGCATGAATGAGTTGTAGTGGTTAATTGTAAAGACCTTATTTCACTTATGCATTGTTTCATTGGGATGTAGTAGTTAAGTAATTTCATTTTGTAATTGTAGTCATTGTATGAAAACTAGATTTCCAGTGTATATATGGCAGTGTTGTCTATTTCTACGTGTAAATATTATCATGGCTATGTGCGGGTATAATTTCTTGTAATTTGCAGGTGGTTTGAGGTAGATTTGATGTTTATGATGTTAGTAACTTCATACTGGCAGTTTGGCATGTGTATGGTGTAAACTGAGCCATGATACAACTATTAACCTTCTCCATAGATGTATAATTTTGTAGAGATTTGTTATTTCCCCGATTTTTATGTTTAGTGCGTGCATATTGATTATTTTAGCCCAAATTTCACAATGTTTTTTTTAAAGAAAATGTCTCTAATTCATCTGTCTAATTCTTGATATCTGTCTGGTTGTAGGAATCTAAAACTTAGAAGCAAGTTAGAGGCAGTAAAATTTCTAATCAGAATTTTAAAATCCTAACTTGCAATAAGCCAAATAGAAATTTATGTGCAAGAACATCAAATATGCAACAATAATTCTGCTTCCATGCAGTCTTATTAAAAAATGAAAATAACCAAAGCAGAGTTCAAAAAGAAATCAATAGATTGTAACACATTAATCATAGAAAATGAACCTTTGAAATTTCATAACACTAACCACAAAATTCTTTACATTTTAGAGAGTAGAAATCATTGTCTATTCAAATTTACATCATTAAACTGTAAAATAAAAGAACAAGCACATCAGTGCCTCCTAAAACTTGATTTCTAGAAACCTCCCCTGCTGAATTCTAGTTTAAGCTGCCAATATTTGTAATCGATCAAAGAATATTGTTACTACCTAATGTCAGTACTTAAAGAAATCACTTGAATTTATGCAGTCAATATAGTAAATTAATTATAAGGCAGAATCATAATACAATCATTATAGTTCAAAATCATCCACACAATGTAACATATTCAAATGGACTAAATTTTAGCCTTCGTATGGCACTCGTTGATCTCTCGCATCCATTCTCCATTCAAATACCTATAGCAAAACGAAGATTAGTTGACACGAAATGATCAGAATATTTAATAGGTTTGGTCATATTTGTATGTACCACATCAGTATTTCCATGTTTGTTATTCCAATGTCATGGGTTAGCGCCATCATTGTTCAGCAAATATGGAATATAGTAGGGCATTGCATGACATACTGTACACCATGAAAATTATTACACAACCCAGAAAATATCAAGTAACCTCAACTATTTAGAACGAACATCATCATTACCTTAACCATCCAGGCGGATCGAAGTAGACGATTGTAAGTGTTCTGAAAACCCAAGGCTCTGGTTTGTACCCTCTATGGAAAAAGATTTAACTTATCAGTCATATTCTTTTGCACAAAGGAAATGTAATCGTGTAAATATACTAACTATTAGGAGTTGTGAATATGATAACGGTACTGGAATTGAATATTCTGATTGTTGTGTTGTCTGAAAAACGGTTGCACCATCTCCGAGCTTACTTTGGCACAATGTTTGAAGCATGGACTTTATTCGTATTCGTACAAGGTAACAAAAGTGATGTACATTCGCTTTATTTGAACTCTATTCCAACGAGGACTTCTTCCGAATAGTATGATTGGACATGACGGTACTCCTGCAACTTGGCCTTGACGTGGCCATCTATTTATACTGAGATTCGATCCATTCCAATATGGAACCAAATTTCATATCATCATCACAAGTGAGGTTTGCCAATGTAGTGAACGATTTAACCATCTTGTCGTACATCAATTGTGCTAAGGTACTAACCAACCCGTTGTAGTTCACTACAACCCTCGTTTGGGATTTGATAACATATCTCCGCCATCTTCGTAAAATATATTTATCTGGTAGCGATTGTACACCATTGCATATCAGTACTGTGATTGCATGCCTACATAAAATTCCTCGAAACTCGAACAAGTGCTAGCTGCAAATAATTTCACATTTATCTCTCGATAATGAGATGAATAATGTTTTCTTCTGCAATGATGATCATGCATGACATCTTTGTGTACCTCACACATCGTCTCCAAACATCCTTCGTTAACAAATACGAGGTCGCAATAAACTTTGCCAGCGAACTCTTGAACTTCCCTAAATTTTGATATTGTGTACACTGCCTGGAATTGTTTGTCCATTTCATAGCTAGTTGTACAAAGTACCATTTGTGAGAAAGACCTGAAATCTACTTTAAACTCTTTCTCCGCCTTATTTCTTAATGATTGTTCATATTGTTCGACAAATTGCTTCAATAAGATCTTCGAATGAACATACCTGTCGAAATATGTATTAATACTGTCACTTCTTTGAGTTGTTGATATCCTCGCCCAGAAAGTGATTTTCAAATAATAAGGAACCCAACGAGATTTATTATCATAAAGACCTGACAACCATTCATTATCCCGCAAATTATACGTTTCTATCATTGCTATCCAACCCTCTTCAAATTCTTCCACAAATTGAGAATCATAAACCAATCCATGTTATAGTAGAAAATATCAAAGCTTTATAAACGTGAATTTCGAACTTCTCCGGCAATTTTTTCAATATGTGCCAGAAACACCGCCCATGCTTCATATTGGGAAACATGATCTGAATTACATTCTGCATTGCCCTATCCTAATCAGTAATTATCTCATTGGGAGCATGGTCGTTCATGCACTACAGCCATGTCCGAAAAGCTACATAAATGTATCAGTATTTTCGTTTGATATAAGATTACATTCGAGGAGTGTTGACTATCCGTGATGGTCCACTCCAACAAAAGGAGCGAACGACATATCATACTTATTCGTTAGATATATGGTATCGAATATGATAACATCGCCAAACTCTATACATGCTTGTCGACTCCTATTATCTGCCCAGAAATATTTTTCAGACGTGACTCTTCGCCCAAAGCAATACTGAAGTAGAACCCTAAGCACCGTGCTTGCATAGTTGAAAAGCATGACTGTACTGCTGTGGCGTCACCTTCTGGAAGCCTTAACCTCCTAACTTGTTCAACATAGTTTTGATGGTCCTTCTCAACGCATGTCATATTCTCATATCCACCTGCTTTAACAACTGTAGACTTGAAACTTTTATGCAACGGTATTCTTGCAATGTCATTTACTTGGACCTGACTTTTTACCCGAGCACTTAATTCTCTGTTGCATCGATACAGTCTAGACTTCGAAGGACTTGTTCTATTAGTGTGATTAAGGTGTACTTTGTTTATTCATTATATTCCATGAATATCTGAACATGCGGTCAGTCTGACTTTACATCTACTCTGCACCGTAGCTTGTGGCTTTAGAGAAATGCTTGTATTATTGGTTTTCCCCCTTCACGGCTACAACCAAATGTAACAAGGCGCAGAACTCCATCATCATCCTTTTTGGAATTCTTTTTCTCGTTGAAAAACCTAAGTCGTTTGCATATGTTTTATAATACTCGAGTATTTTATATTCGTTTTTGAACTTCATACCCACCTCAGGCATAGTCACACCATCCCCTCCTATTGCATCATCACCCAGGAATTTTGTATTGTCAATATCATTCTCATCATTGGACTTCACCAACATAACGGCTTCGATGTCATTCAAAATTTCTTTTCCTATGACAAAAAGCCAATTGAACTGTGATAGGACTCTAAAAAGGAGACTAAATCTGAAAGGAAAATTGACTGAAATAATATGCAGAAGTTACAAGTATAAAGACGTTTATAGGACTCATTTTCCTTACTTAATATTCGCCTACCTATCTCTTACTTTTAACCCCCTATTTATAACCTGTTTCTAACAAACTTATTCCCCTCCCCACATGCTCCTAAACAGAATTTAGTTAACCTTCGTTCCAGATGATTCTCCCCCCTTCTTGAGTCTTCTAGAATAGTTGAAGTGGACGGAAGGCCTAACACTACTCTCGATTTCCAAACACACCTTGTCCTCAAGGTGGAAGTCGGGGAAGTGTTGTAAGATGGAGTCTACTAATTCCCAGGATGCATCTGTCGCAGGCAAGTTTTTCCATTGTACAAGTACTTCTTTCCTTGGAGGTTGACCCAAAGGTGCTTGACGTATGCCCAAAAGTTGTTGGGGAAGCAATTGATTTACTGTGTTTGATCCCAGGGCCTTCTTCAATTGTGATACATGAAAAATCGGATGTATTGTTGCGCTGGAAGGCAAGTCCAGACGGTAGGCTGCTGGACCTATGTGTTTCAGCACCTCAAACGGGCCAAAGTTTTTAGGCCCCAGCTTCTCATTAGGTCATTTTGCCAAAGAACGAAGGCGGTATGGACGTAACTTGACATAGACTAAATTCCCTTTATCATATTGGACATCCCTTCAATGTTGGTCCACTATTAACTTCATCTTATCTTGGGCAAGACTGAGATGAGCCTTCAGTTCATCCAACATTAGATCCCTCTGACGCAACTGATGTTCAAGAGATTGTACCTTAGTGGATTGGTTGCCATAACGAATTAGAGGCGGAGGGTCCCTTCCATAAACTGCTTGAAATGGAGTGGTATTTGTAGAAGTGTGAAATGTCGTGTTATACCAATATTCAGCCCAAGGGACCCAAGTGGACCAGCTCTTAGGTTTGTCATAGGAAAAATATCAGAGAAATGTTTCAAGGCACCTGTTAATAACTTCAGTCTGTCCATCCGTTTGAGGGTGGTAGGCAGTGCTCTGACATAGAGTTGTCCCTAGGAACACCATGAAGCCGTATGATTTCTTTAACAAAGAGGGCTGCTACTCCTGGGGTTGTGAAAGGATGCTTCAGTAGTAGGAAGTGGGCATATTTGCTCAGTCGATCAACCACAACTAGCAAGGCATTCTATCCACCAGATGTGGGAAGGCCTTCAACAAAATCCATGGAAATATCTTCCCATATTTGACTAGGTAGTGGCAACGGCTATAGGAGTCGGGAAAGGGCAAGAGACTTGTTTTGCTGACAAACCGCAAATTCTTCCACAAACTTCTGGATGTCTTTCTTCATCCCTTTCCAGTAGAGGTTGCTGGCTAGTCTTTTGTAGGACCGTAGGAATCCAGAGTGTCCCCACATGGTGCTGCTATGGAATTCCTTCAGGATAGAAGGAATCAGGGAAGAAGTTTGAGGAATGACGAGGTGACCTTTAAAAAGTAACCTGCCTTGTTCGACTGAATATCTGGGGTAAGAGTCTGGGTCCTCTTGTAAAGCATTCATAATCTTTGAGAGCAACGGGTCATTTTTTACCTGATTGCTTATCAACTGGACATCAATAACCTGGGGAATTGTGATAGCAACTAGTTTAACTGTGTTGGGGACATGTGACAAGGCATCTGCAGCTCTGTTTTCCCTTCCCAGTCTATAGTGTATCTCGAACTCATATCCCAGTAGTTTGGTTACCCATTTCTGAAATTCCAGCTGGATGAGTCTCTGCTCAAGGAGGAATCTTAAGCTGCGCTAATCGATATGGACTATGAATTTTCTTCCCAGGAGATAATATCGCCATTTTTGGATAGCGAGCACAATTACCATCAACTTCCTCTCATAGACAGATTTGTGTTGTGACTTGGCAGACAACACCTGACTGTAATATGCGATGGGCCGTTGTTCTTGCATGAGTACTGCTCCCAAGTCGTGGCCTGATGCATCTGCTTCGATGATGAAGGCCTTAGAGAAATCTGGAAGGGCTAAGACAGGGACATTTGTCATAGCTGATTTCAGTTTCTGGAATGCTGTTTCTGCCTCTTCATTCCATCCAAATTCGTCCTTCTTAAGTTGTTAGGTTAGTGGCCAAGATATTGCCCCATAACCTGCCACAAATCTCCTGTAGTAGCCAGTCAAGCCCATAAAGCCCCTTAATTCTTTGAGATTGCGAGGGGTAGGACAATGCACCATTGCTTCTATTTTGTTTAGGTCGACCGCCACTCCTTCTGTCGACACCAAGTAGCCCAAGTATTCTATCTGTCGTTGGGCAAAGATGCATTTCTTTGCATTTGCATACAGCTGATGGGCGGCCAGAGAGGTAAAGACTATCTCCAAGTGTTGCTCATGTGTAGGGAGATCTTTACTGTAGACAAAAATGTCGTCAAAGAAAACCAACACGAACTTCCTTAAATAGGCCCAGAAAACCTGGTTCATTAATGACTGAAAAGTTGCCGACGCATTGGAGAGACCAAAGGGCATGACAAGAAACTCATAATGTCCCTCATGCGTCGAAAACGCAGTCTTATGAACATTCTCCTTTCTTACTCCAATTTAGTGATATCCCGACTTGAGGTCAAGTTTAGAGAATACGGTGGCTCCATAGAGCTTGTCTAATAACTCGTAGATCACAGGGATGGGAAATTTGTCTGGAACGGTCACTTTATTCAATGCTCTGTAATCTACACAAAACCGCCAACTACCATCCTTTTTCTTGATGAGTAGTACGGGACTAGAGAAGGGGCGGACACTTGGCTGAATAATCCCTACATTTAACATCTCTCGAACCAGTCGTTCAATCTCGTTTTTCTGGATGTGGGGGTATCGAAAAGGCCTGACACTAATTGGCTCAATTTCTTCTTTTAATAGAATTGGGTGATCTGTATCTCGGTGGGGTGGTAAACCTTGTAGCTCTTTAAATATCTGCTGGTGTTTCTGTAATAATGTCTGCACTCCTTTGGGCAACTTCGCCCTGTTTCCCATCCTAACAGTTGGCTCGTCATACTCTACCCAGATTCCCTGGCCTTCTTTTTGTAATGCTTTCACCATGGCCCTTAACGAAACCCCAGATTTATTAGGTCCTCGGTCCCCTTTTAACGTCATCAAAGTCTTGCCCATACGAAATCTCATAGTGAGAAGTTTCCAGTTTACTTCCCTATTACCCAGACTCTCCAGCCATTGCATCCCAAGTACCACGTCTGTACTCCCTAATTCCAAAGGCAAGAAATCTTCAACTATAGTCAAACCCTGCAATTCCAAAACCACACCCTTACAAATTCCCATCCTTTTCACTGACTTGCCCATTCCCATAACCATCCCATAATTCGTTGTTGCTGTGGTTGGAACTCCCAACTTCTGGACAACATCCACTAATATAAAATTGTGGGTTGCTCCACAGTCGATTAGCACTGTTATTATACTGGAGCCTACCTTCCCCTTCAACTTCATGGTGCCTGGGGTAGTTAGACCAACCACCGAATTTAATGATTGTTCTACCTTGTCTGCCACTTCGAAGGGTTGTGCCGCCTCTGAATCATCAATTGCTTCTTCGTCATCCTCCCCTTCAACCAACAAAACCCGTAGCTCGCGATTCTTGCACTGGTCACCCATGGTAAATTTTTCATCACACCAGAAACAAAGCCCTTTGTCGCGGCTCATCCGCCATTCCACGTCCGACATATGCCTGGTTGGATGTTCTCGCCGGTCGCCGACCGACTTTTCTCCCACCATGACAGTTTTGATATGGAAAGTCGTCTCTAGCTTCTGGCGATTTGGGAGTAATTAGGGGATTCTGTGGGCTGCTGATGTAACGACCAATTTTTTTTTTTTTTTTCAATTTAAGTTGCTACCAACTTTATTATAAAAGGGTCAAATTCATTGGAAACCACATGATTCATAAATTTTAAATTATCATCTGGCACATTCTAGAAATCTAATCTGCTAGGAGTAAATAAGTGTATTTCGACGTGTTCATGGCCAACTAAACATTTTAATTAAAGAATTTTAACTAACATGTGACAAAAGATAAGAATACTATTAAAAACTTATTTTCATTGAGAAAATCCAAACACGTTACATCACATGTCTATGAGAGTTAATCATTTACTACTTTGAAATGAATTTGCCAGTAAGGAAATATTCAATTATTATTAAACAGTGACATTGGTGTAAGAAATAATATTTAATTCGAACAGTATTATAAAATGAAATGACATTTGTGCGTATTTGACATCTTTTATACTAGCATGGTTAGTGAATATGGGTTATGAATATTATTATCATAAAATCCAATTCAAAGTACCAATAAATATTACAACCCCATTGCATAAAGTTAAGTACGGTAGGCAGACAATTGAAAATGTGGTGTGACAAGTACAGAATCATTGCTTTGACCATGCATGTTATAAATCTTGAAAAGGCTGTAGATGCCTCAGAAAAGTACAAAAAGTCTTTGACGTGAACTTGACAGTTAATCAATTTTCTTTTAAGCATTAAAATCGATAAAAGCTGTAACATATAGTTTGAACTTTATTTAAAATGAATTAAACAAAAAAACATCCATGTAGCAAATAAACATAAATGATAACTTAATCTTTAAAATAGGATGTCTATGGCAAGGAACTAAAATTACTTGTTAAAGTTATAAATTTTCGTCCAGCAAATGAGGTACAACCACTCCATCGAACCACCACGCTCCGACAGGACCTGATCTAACCTGTGAGGTGTAGGAAAAGGGCGAGTACATGGAAATACTTAGTAGGATATCAGATTAATGGTGCGATCCCGAATAATAATTTTAAGACGTGTGTCAGAATATCATACCATCGCATAACTTTAAATCCGGTAAGAGCTCACAGCATATCATGTCATTTCATTTCATTTTACTGGAATGGCCATATCATTCATATCATAGCATTCATATTATAACTTTAACTTTCACGAGTATAAAATTTGTCACCATGTAGCCAAAATAATTAAACGAAAATAAAAAAAAATACTGCACCTCATATCCTACCTTGTTAAACTGCTTAAATTTTGGAAGTCAAAATAAGGTTCACGCTTCAACAATTTCTTGAAATACGAAAACCCAAAATCACGTTGCCTTGCTGTGCAATAATATTATAGTGAAGTGAATGAAAGCTATTGTTTTCATATGATATAATAAAAATATCTATAGAAAATGAGGAAACGTGTTGTGGAGATGTTAGTGCCCGAGGCCCATGAGCGAGCCTGTTAGCTGAGGTCGGGGTGCGTGGCGGTGAGCGAATATTTGTTTAAGGCAGATATGCGTCTTCCTCTGCACCCCTTCTTCAGGGCTGTGCTGAGGAATTTTATGTTGTTGTCGACCCAGGTTCTACCAAATGGGTGGAGTCAGTTGGTCGGCTCGTACTTCCTGTGGAAGGAAGTGTCGCTTGGGGAGGACATGCCTCTCCACGTCTTCATGACCCTATTCCAGCCTAGGATAATAGGTAAGGAGTCCAAGGGGTGGTATTACTTGACTCCCTGGGGGGGCCCATGCACCTTTTCTGGTGGAGTTGCCTTCTTTCATAAAGGGGTGGAAGGAGTCGTGATTCTGGGTGAGAGACAGGTGGCAGGCGGTGGAGGGAGACAAAGCCCTGTCTTGCACAGTACCGACCCAGTACTATGAAACTCGTGAGTCTCCCAGCCTAAGTAGTTTGCATTCCGTTTTCAGCTTTAATTTTTCTCTAACTGTTGAGGCCTCATTTGCAGATTGCAGTATGAGGTTCGAGCTGAGCAGGGAGGAGTTTGCAGTGATAGAGGATATTTACAAGAGACCTCTGAAGTTTCGCCACTTCGATCACCTCATCGATAGAAAACGCTATTTCCTGGACTTCGAACCGATGGCCTCTAAGGGTATGAAGCTCCCACACTTGTATATGTTTTGGTGTTTTCGTTTTAGTACTGACGCGCTGTGTTCTACAGATAAGTTTAAGAGGAAGGAGTACCCAGCCCCTGACATGGCGTCCATACCGAGGGCAACTTCCACTGTGAAGGCGAGGCCCCTGAAACTGGGGTCAAGTGGTGCGAAGGAGGTCCGAGGTAGAGTTGAACGTCTCTCCAAGGACAGCACCTCGCGGGATTCCGAAGAGGGGACCCCCTAGAGGTAAGAAAAGGCCATAGAGCCTCGAGGGAAGGAGAAAGTCCCAGAGGAGCCGAAGAAGAGGAAGCTGGTGCACATCTCCAGCTCGTCTGGCAAATTTGGGAGTTTTGTGTCCCAAGGCAAAGAAGCCGGACCGCCGAATCTACTGAAAGCCGCCTCGAAAGCGGTTAAGATTGAAATGGTCAGGCGTGCAGAGGCTGATGAGGCGAGGGAGGAGGCTGCAAGGAGGCAAGTTGAGGTGGCTGAGGAGGAGGCTGCCAAGGAGAAACCTATTCGAGTACAAGGCAAGTCTCCGAGCTTCCTTGCTGGCAGGGAGGAGCCTCTGGCCCTAGCTTTGGTGGAGACCCTGCCACCTGAGATCTGAGGCGCCGCAGAAAGTTTTTATAGTCTCTGGACGGATCGGTGGTAGCTGCACGCCTCCTCCTATGATGCCACGGACTTGACCAGGGCTCTTGTGAGCCAAAGTTAGTTACCTTGATGAACATTTAGTTTTGCTCTCAAATTCTTTCTAGTGGAAGGATAGAAGCGAAGGGAACGAACAGTTGAAGCCACAGCGTCGCTCACTGATAGTAGGAGAAATTGACGCTGTCGATAGTTCGAGGACCAAAGTGACGATGAGTGATATATGAAGGAATATTGGGGTTGAGTACAAATATGACGTTGATTGATAGTTCAATGAATAATGTCCTAAGTAATAAATTAAGGACTAAATTAGCAAGTAAAGATAGTTAGATCACTGAACTGGCAATATTTAATAGTTAGATAACCAACTTAAACTACACTAATAGTTGGAGGGTCAGTCTAACTATTGTCAAAGATATAGGATGAAATTGGACACTTAGAAACATAGAGCACCAAATTGCCTGCAAAGATCGTGGAAGAACAATGAGGCGAGGACTAAAATAGCGAGTAAAGATAGATGGAAAAGCAAATAGGAAAATGAGAGAAAGATAAAGGACTAAATTAGATTTAAGGGAAAGATAGAGGACCAATATAAGGATACTAGTAGGTGAGGGGCAAACTATAGAGATCTAATAGTTTGGTGACTAATGAACTCAAATAATAGTTGGAGGGCCAATATAATGATAAATGAAAGATGGAGGACTACATTGGACTTAAGATAAAGTTAGAGGATTGAATAGCGGATAAAGATAGTTGGAGGGACAAATTGTCGAGACTTAATAGTTTGATGACTAACTTGAACTTAGCTAATAGATGGAGGGCCAATACGACTATGATTGAAAGATGAAAGACTAAATTGGACTTAACAGAAAGATGACTAACTTGAACTTAGCTAATAGATGGAGGGCCAATACGACAATGAGTGAAAGATGAAGGACAAAATTGTCCTTAAAAGTAAGATGGAGGAACAAAATAATGGGTAAAGATAGTTTGAGGGTAAACTGTCGTGTCTTAATAGTTGGATGACTAATTTGGACTAAACTAATAGACGAAGGTCAATTCAACTATGATTGAAAGATGAAGGACTTAATGGAAAGATGGGGGACTAAATTAGCTGGTAAAGATAGTTTGAGAGGCAAACTATCGAGTCGTTATAGTTGGATGACTAACTTGAACTGAACTAATAGATAGAGGGCCAGTACGAAAATGAGTGAAAGATGAAGGACTATATTGGCCTTAACAGAAAGATGGAGGACCAAAATAATGGTAAATATAGTTTGAGGGCAAACTACCGTGTCTTAGTAGTTGGATGACTAATTTGGACTAAACTAATAGATCGAGTGCCAATGTTGTGATGCTGAAAGATGAAGGACTAATTTGGACTTGATAGAAAGATGGAGTACCAAAATGGCAAACTATCGAGTCCAGTTAAATGAGTAACATGATCTGAACTAATAGATGGAGGTTCAATACGATGTTGAGTGAAAGATAAAGGAATAGTTTAGATTCAACAGAAAGTTAGAGGACCAAAATAGCGGGATAATGATAGTTGGAGGAGCGAACTGTCGATACTTGATAGCCCAAAGTACTCAGGCCCGGCCCATATTGGTTCACTTTCGGGAATCGCTGGGGATTCTCTCAATATCGCCATTGATTCCGTTACATTCTTCAGCACAGGCACATCGACTCTTTCTCTAGATAAGCACACCATGGCTACACAAGGACGGTCTTTTTTACAAGTGGCAGCAACGGAGGAGGCCGCCCCGCTCCTCAGAGTCGTTCAGATCGAAGGACTGGTACGCTGTAATTAGTTTTACTTTAGGATTATTTTCCAAAAAAAGAGAAGAAAAATCGAGGTCAAAATTGCTACCTGTTCACGACTTCAAAGAGCAAAAATTCCAAAAACGTGATTGCATATTGAAATTTAACGTTTAAGGAAATTGCTTCCGTTTGCTTATATTCTGTTAATTCTTTTTTGTTATAGATTGGGATTTTGGACTTCAAAACCTATCCATTTTGTTTCAGGTCTTATGACAGTGTGTTTCTTTCAAATTTAAAAATTTTCTAACTTAAGTTTCTTTGTTTAATTCATAGCTGAACTTATATCCTGGTTACAGGCCTTTGAGGCTTTGGGGCCCTATTTTACTTCTTGAGCTATTGTCTTTTGGGTAACTTCTAAAAGGAAATGACTAATGACAATATGTTTTTAAGTTTTTCTTAAGATTCTCTTTTATTAATTACTTTGTACAGGTTATTTTGAAGATAATAAAGCATTGCCAAGAATTTTCTCCAGCTTTGGTTACAGGACAACTGCTTGGGTTGGACGTTGGCAGTGTTCTTGAAGTTACTAATTGTTTTCCATTCCCGGTATACAAAATTCTGAGGCTTTTTCATTATTCAATCAATTATTATTATTTTTTATTTTTTTACTTTTTTTAGATCACAATAGGAAGCCATTGTTAGGGCTCCACTAACAAAAAATACAATTTTTTCAAAACTCATTTTTAACTGCACATTCTTCAATAAAATAATGCAATCGGAAAATCCAAAACTTTTCCTTTTTTTTTTAAACACATATTCTCTAAAAAATTATTATTTCAAAATACCTTTTTCCCAAAACCTCATCAAAATGGAGACCAAACAAGGGCAAAATTTGGACACTGTTCTGCCTTGTAATGGTTAAATATTATACTATAGATCCGGGAAGAAGATGAAGAGATTGAAGCAGAAGGTGCTAATTATCAGCTAGAAATGATGAGGTGCTTGAGAGAAGTTAATGTTGACAATAACACTGTTGGATGGTGAGTGGGTCTGCTCTTCCACCCATTTTATCCATATTTACCAATATATAAGCAGTTATTCTAAGAATCACAATATAAAAATAGTTCCTAATTCAACCATGCTCATGTTTTCTCTCTCTGAATATGTTTGCTAAAAATGACTGCAATATCCGTCATTTCGTGATCGGAAAGAACTTGCCTTGGGAGCCTGAGTGAGTTATAAATACAAAAATTCGAGATTAAGTTCAAAAATCCTTGTTTGTGATTCATGTGGCATTGGAGTCTTGAATTCATATATTTGGAAACTACTACGATCAGAGGTTGCTGGAGCGAATATAGCGGCTGAGTGGCATATGCATTGTGAAACTAATTGTGGGCAATCTGGCCACAGAATTTATCTTGAGAAGGGAACGAGAATTGGATATAAGAACAAGTTGAGTTAGTTTTTCACATCATGTGATGCAATTTATCTTGAGAAGGGAACGAGAATTGGATATAAGAACAAGTGGAGTTAGTTTTTCACATCATGTGATGCAATCCTATATTTGGTATTGACATGAGCATTTTAAGCCTGTTTGG
Organism: Olea europaea var. sylvestris; assembly: GCF_002742605.1. Lineage (NCBI taxonomy): Eukaryota > Viridiplantae > Streptophyta > Magnoliopsida > Lamiales > Oleaceae > Olea > Olea europaea. The sequence goes on along the minus strand of NW_019247561.1, from coordinate 518,807 downwards.
TGGGAATTAAAATTAGAGTTTTAGTAGGTTTTGATAAAAATTAGTGAATTGTATGGTTGAAAAGTTGTAGTAAAATTAATTGTTGATTTTGACTTAAATTAAAATCTGAATTTTAATCGGTACCAATCAGGGATTGAATGTGCTGGGTGAAATCTTTTAGAGAATTTAGAGCAACTGAAGCTCTGAAATAAGGTCAATCGAGTGACTTCGATTTTCACTTGGTTAAATGTGGATAATAAACATGTATATGATGTACATAGGATTAATCTAATAATATACACGGTAAATTTTAGTAAACCACCAAGTGGGCATGGCAATGGTTAAGGACAACTTAAGTGGATAACAACTAAGGTAGTTGGGGCCATGGTTTAGTTAAGCCTTTTGAGGCTTATGGCTCGAATCCTGCCTCACGTGAGGCTTTTGGTAAATGCCTCTTAAGATTTTTGCGTTAAATTCCATTTTGAGTCTTATGCGTTGACTTTGTGAGGCTCACGCCTCAAGAAAGTCTCATTTAGACTTTTAGGTGTTAACCATTTGTCTTGTCTTCTCACCTTTAACTTTTTGGGCTATTTTTTAAATGAAAAATGCTTTATGGTTTTTTATTTTTATTTTCTATTTTCTTCCTATACACGAAAAGGCTTATGTTTTATTATAGGTTTTTGAAGGTGGTTTATAGTTTATTATGAGCATACTTTTCTATTATTATAATTTTTTTAATTTTTTAATTAGTTTGTCTTTAGGCTTATGCCTCAAAAGGCCTTGAAACTAGCGCCTCGATTCGAAGGTAAATTGTCTCGGTGCTTGATTAGCCTTTGCTAAACATTGGTTTGGGCATGTGTCGCATAGACTTGAAGAGGCTTCATCCATAAGGATGATGCAGTTTCTGTGGATTTAGTTAGAAGAGGGAAGGAATGGGAAGGGAAGACTAAAATTGTGGTTGCTGAGGCTCCAACTGGATCTTCTAGTGGATGTAATTATGAACCGAACACAGTGGTGAAAAAAGATCCATTTTGGCTATCCCAAAGTTACCGGGAGTAATGCTTGCTTTGTTTGATCTTCTTGTTTTTGTGTCGTCGAACAATTCTTTAAAACAAAAGATACATGCTCTAGCTAGTGGTCCATATTATATCTTCTGTTAGATTAACAGTGACATATCTTTTGCTTTAGTCAATGAAGTGCTTATTTTAACATACATTTTTTACTGTCTACATTATTCAACTCAACGAAACTTTCCCAGGTATCAATCAACATTATTCGGCTCTTTTCAAACAGTGGAACTCATAGAGACTTTCATGAACTATCAGGTAATTATCTCTGCCTTTGCTTTATCTTTTTCATTCTCTAGTACTTTTCTGGTCCAACCCTAGAAGGGAAAATCACACATGAAAAACTTCTCTTAGTAGTAGTGATATTAATTTTTGAAGGCAAGACTGAAATGCTTTTAATTAGATCTTTACTTTCCTTGGTGACCTCTCCATTTTGAGCTTCATGCCTTCTCCAGAGCTTTGGAGGCTTTTAAATTTTATTTTAGAACACAAAAGAAACCTAAACAATTTGTGTTTCTAAGTATCATTAATGTAGAAAACCTTGTGCAATGAAGAGCTTCTACTCTTGGCTTCCTAGCAAATGATCTCTAAAGACAATTTTGTAGTGATTTTTTAGGTCGTTGAATCATTAAATTTTTACTCTGTTCTTTCCTTATGTTTGATTACTAAAATTGCTTTTCTCCTTATTATTCGAATCATATCTAGAGATAAAACAGATGATTGTAGGCATGATCATCTAATGCATTTGAAAGCAAGGCTTTATACTTCAAGTCTTGGTTATATAGTGCACGCTCTTTAGTTGCTTGCCATGCTATTTGAGACATTCTGGGCTAGACTACATAATTTGGAACAGCCAATTGGCTCTAAACAATTTTTACCAAACTGACATTGAATGTAGCAGTACGATATGTTGCAATCTCACCATATTGTTAGTTTTTGCGTGCCTAACTTCTGTTATTTCTTCTGGTTGCAGGAGAATATTAGGCGATGTGTTTGTATTGTTTATGACCCATCAAGATCCAACCAAGGCGTCCTAGCTTTGAAGGCTTTGAAGCTTGCTGATTCATTCATGGATCTTTATAAAAATAATAACTTCACTGGAGAGAAGTATGCTTTACATTTCTGCTTTTTTGTCCTTTCAAAGATGGTTAAAAAGGATTCTTTTGTTTCTTTAGTTACCCTAGAGGATTATAACTAATTTTATTTTCTAATAAGGGTTTACTTATCAGGTTGAGGGAGAAGAATCTTTCATGGGTGGATATCTTTGAGGAGTTCCTGTATGTCACAGATAATCTCTTGTTCTCTTTAAAGCCATTCTAGTTTTCATTTTGACACTGTTACTTTTAAGATCTCTTCCTCTGTATACTGCATATCATGTAGCTAACTATATGTTTTTCTGATGCATCTTTTGCTTGAGTTACTTGAATATATACTTCCAAGTTCTCTCTTTGTAATTGAAATTTCAGAATAGGCTCCTTATTTTCTTCAAATGTAATCTGCAAAAGTTTGTACTTATTTAGAAATTACAATAACTGGAGCTTAATTTATTGACTCAACAATTAATGACCATTAATCCATCATTTTAGAAGGCAGTTTCTGTGATATGCATGACTTTAAGCTCCCTCCTCTTGAGGTAAATTTAAATTTGTGCTTAGGAACACATGGTACCTTGTCGTATTTGTTTTACTTTACCATGTTTTGACTTCTGCATGAATATTAGTTCCTGCTTTCTTTTAGTCCTCATATAGCCATGTAATGATGTAAGCATATGGGTATCCTGCATCATTTTGTTGATTCTATTTTGGTAGGAATGGTATGCAGTAGCATGATAATTTGTCTCTTACAGGAACTTTTAGAGGTGGCAGAATATTAGTAATTTAGTATACATGTTGGCGGTGTCTTTATTTTTTATTTTTATTTTTTGACAGATTAAGGTTTCAAATTCTGCTCTTATCAGTGCTTTTATGACTGAACTGGAGACTGATACTCCTGTCAAACAGGTAATCTTGTTTTTCCTTTTCTCTAAGCATACTTCTTGTTTAAAGTAAATTTGAGTACGAGTTATAATATATTTTCTGTCACGTGATAGTGTGACTATGATAGGTTGCAACTGTCCACCAATCCATTCTTAGAGAGGAATATGGAGTTTCTAATCGAATGCATGGATGATTTGTCAATGGAGCAACAAAAGGTCAGTCTTCGACAGGGCATAATTTGCTGAGCATGTGACATGACCCTTTTTCTTTTTCAGTTTCAATTCTATTATAGGAATCTTTCTCGTCAACAAGCTCAGCAGCAAGCCTGGCTTCAGAAAAGAAGGTAACTTTTACTTGGGCTCTTTTTCTTGTTGATGTTTTCAAGTTTTTTTCTTCCTCTTCATTTTTGTTTTTTTGTTTTTTTTTGGGTTGGTTGTGGTGTGATTTATTGATATGCAAACCAAAGGAGTGTCTTGGGTGGCTCAGAAGGTAGTCTAAAGTAGAATATTAGATGAAAAGAAAGAGTATCGTGGTGGGCAATTTTGAGATCTCAAGGAAACGGAGAACTGGTTGGTATGATGTGATACTGATAGAGGTTATTCTACTTGGTTTTCTGCATTTGGGAAAATGTAAAGGAAAGAGGGCAAAAAGTAAAAAAACGATGGGACCCTGTATAGCTGGACACATGGATTGTTACCAAGTTCATTCATATAATCAAGCTAAGAATGTGTTTTTCAATTCTTAAATAGAAGTGGTCAAGCTGGAAGGACTTTGTGCTGGAGCATGAACCAAAATTTGGTCTCTGAGTTAATATTTGGAGGGTACAAAGTTCTCTGAGTGAAAATGATCAATTGAGTTGCTACGGGACTTGAATATGAATTTCTTTGAACTGAAACTTATTCTCCATATGCATCAATATTATGTCATGTCTAGATATGTATATGAGTATATCTCCCCCCAGAAAATATATTTAGATGATAAAGAGATTTCTATTGAGGTTGCATGTCAATGTCATTCTTTAATTATTCTATGCTTCATTAACATGTCCTGTAGGACTGAAAACATGTCACGAAAAGCTGCTGGAGAAGAACCATTGCCCGAGGAGGATCCTTCAAACCCGGTTTTCAAGCCTATCCCCGAGCCTTCACGATTGGATAGTTTTCTCATAACGAATCAAATTTCCAACTACTGCAACCAAATTAACGGGTATATTTTATCCTCTTCCTTCTGTGCATGAATCTAATTTTATTCATAACTGGTGCTTGTCTATTCTAATAACTCTCTGTTTGAGCTCAAAACTTGATATAAGGGTGATTAAAAATTTATCTTGTTTCATGCCAACATTCCGTGAGTCTTGTGCAAGGCCTGCCATCTTAATGTTCTCTATCAGGATGTCAGACAGACTGGATTGGAAGTATGATTTTTGAAATTTTAGAATGATTATGATAAAACATTCTATTGATGCTCTTCACATCCCATTGTTGACGTATGGGTGTGGATCTGTACCACATATTTAGCCACTTCATTTTTACTTTTGATGAGAATAGTTACTCGTGTATACAGATGCCTATTAATCAAAACATCACTTCCTTTTTAAGCATGTTGCTACCCATTTCTTCATTGACATTCTTGTAAGTAGGATATACGCTCCTGTGCCAGGTTAAGATTACATAATTTATCCAATGTAATTGTTATAAATTGGTCTATACTTCAGAAATTGATATCATGTTATGTCGACTTATGGCATGCAGTGTTGCTGGACAAAGCTTTAGTAGACTATATCTGATGAAGGCTTTGCATGAGGATTGAGCAAGTGCTAGCAGAATGAAGTCTCACGTTTTTGGTAAAAATAAAAAATAAAAAATCGATGTTTTTGCTATATGGGTCTTCTTTATTTAACTTTTGGTTGATCCCTTGTGCTATTATCCAGACGCATATTAGCCATTAGATTGACAGGCATGAGAAGTCAGCATTTCCCGTAGTCATAGAATCGACTTTGGTTTGTAAAAGCAAGAATTGAAACTGTTTTATTACTTTGCATGACATTGTGTCACTTGGACCTGCATCGCGTCTCCCCCTTGACCCCACCTCATTAAGCGTGTTTCCCATAAAAATCCTTGAAGCCTGTGAATTCATTATTAGGGACAGATCCATGAAACAGTTGTAACTACTGATATTGCACTGCTATGGCTTTCCCTGATTCCAGCCTGACCCGATCATCTCCGGTGGCAAGAGAAACTGATATGAATCCGAGAGACCGGTCGTTTTGAACCAAGATTTTGAGGCCTCTTCTTTAGAGTTCAAAGTATTCAATCAGAATAACCGGATAATCCGGTCGTTCTGGGCCCATGTATAGTGATGTTTCCTGGATTCATGCCTGTGAGATGTATAATGTGAAAAGTGGCAGAAACTATGGACTAATGTGATTACTGTAATTTATCTTTGTTTATAAGGTTTGTCGACAAAAGATAAATTGTTTCCCTAATTTACTTTTAACTTTCAAATGAAATAGTTCTCTAGTACTAGAATTCAGAAGTACTTGTTCAAGATCTGTTTGTCCATTTCGTTTCGAGTTTTTGAAAAGGAAAATCAACATACAGTATAGAAACCTGGTGAAGTTTTATATGCGAAAGAATTAATTTTTTTCGTCATTTAGTTTATATAGATCAAGTCCAGTTATAAATAAAACAAAACGGTGATTTTGATGACAAATGATTCAATTAGAAAGACGAGTGAAAGAATTAAGTACAAAAGAAATAGTGAGATTTATTATTATTATTATTATTGCTAGATAATCAAGATAGCTATAGTAACATTCTTTTGAATGAAAAGTAAAAAATATAATTCACATAAATTTAATATAACAGACTAATCTGAAAAATTCGTTATTTACAAAAATTTTTATACGGTCTGATTCTTAGCGAAAGTTACACCTCTAACATCTGTAATGTATGGAAGTCAAATTGTACATTTCTCAAGTGAATAATTTTAATCAATCTTTAATTAGTAGCTCTTCCAAAATTGCCATGTTCAACATGTATGCTTCTAAGTGACGATTGTTGCTTCGTTAAAGAGCTGCCTAGTTAGCCATTTTCGATAAAGTTTTTGATTAAAAAAAAAATAGCAATTGTTGACGTCAGAAAATGATTAGGTCGATTTTTGTCAACTTAATTGATAATTAGTAGGAGGTAAATTGCTTCAATAGTCATAGAGAGGAGTTTTGGCATTGATTGGAGTAATTTGAAAATGTGTAGAAAGAGTTCGGTGTTTGGGGGGACAATTACATTCCTATTTATAGGCAAGAAACAAGCAACTTTGCTGTCCAAAGTCAAATCAGCTATAGTGATGATCTTAATACGCATGCCATTGAAGGAAAAACTGCTCCTATAGAAAGTACATAATGAAAATGTGCAACCATATAAGAAAAAAGCCCCAAGTATATGGATTGTTCATACAGGGGACTCATAGGTTCCTTATTGTAGCAGCGGACCCCGCATGTTTAAAAAAAAAAAAAAAAAAAAACAACGCACAGGACCCACCCATGTGTGTGCCCTGGCACTCCCCCGTGAAACTCCCCCCTGTATTTGAGGCATTTCTCACCATATAATAAGTATCATGTAGAGCAATAAAAAGACAATTAAACTCTCATCTTAATTAAACTAAAAATAAAGAATAAAGAAAATTGAAAGATATATATATATATATATATATATATATATATATTTTTTTTTTTTTTTTTTTCAATTCTCTCTCTAATCATATACAGAAATTTTCTATAGATGTTTTTATTTGTTTCACGGTTTCTATCTCAATGATATTTATAATCTCAATAACACGACAATAATAACTTACCTTGAAATTTCAAGTACACAACTGTTTTACTTACCCAATAAGCCTTTGACAGAGGCCATCCTGAGTATTATATCACTTAGGCTACCTTAAGATGGCACGATTGAAGATCAATTTGTTCAAGCATTTTGAAAATATTGAAAATATCATTTTATTCAAAGCAAATTTCATCAAATACTGTTTGTCGAATATATTCTTAAATTTCAGGAATTTACAAATATTTTCTGGTTGGACTTTCCAACATGCATATAAAGGAATTGATGGAATGTGACTTGACATGTGAGTTGGCATTTCATTTGAGCCAAAC
>NW_019247561.1:505327-509652 GCF_002742605.1 Olea europaea var. sylvestris | reverse complement strand
AACGATGTTTTTGTTTTATAAGTCTTCTTAAAAGGTTGAACTCCAACTTTAAGGGTCCCACACCGCCTCATCCGTGAAGTATCATGAAAGAGGTTAATCGCGAGATATGCCCCAACGGGCTAGCAAACAAGTGCTGTCTGTACATTAGTACTCACAAAGAGTCCTAATCCATGTTTCAGGAATCGAATTCTCACACTGCGCTGTCAGTAAGACCGAATATACATCATCCTTATCCTTTGCACCATTGAGATATGTCCTGAGGGGCTGTTTTATAGGTCTTCTTTATTTTACCTTTGGTCGATCCATTCTCATGCTATTTTCCAGATGCTTATTAGCCATTAGATTGACAAGCATGAGAAGTCAGCATTTCCCGTAGTCATAGAATCGACTTTGGTTTGTAAAAGCAAGAATTGAAATTGTTTTATAACTTTGAATGACATTGTGACATGATAAGTGTATTTTTGCACACTTATTTACATCACAGACATGACTTAAATACAAGTAAAATGATTGGATTGTTACGTAACTTTGTCAAATTCATGCAATGTAGGTGATTCTATGGAAATAGTGGAATTCAGGAGAAAAGGGCTGAAAAAGGACCAAATTGGAGCAAATTGAAAATTCAGGGACCAAATTGCAATTATCTGAAAGTTGACCCAATGAACACATCAAGCAATTGATCAAGCTAAGCACCAATTGGAATTTATAATGGAATATTGGAGCAATTAGAAACAAGAGAGGAGGTCAAGGAGTGAAGGAATGAAATTTGAGGATTAAAATGACTCAATTTAGACATTCACTCTACTATGCGGTCGCATAGTAGAAAACCTATGCGGTCGCGAGTAACCCTCCAGGGATTAAAAACGCCATATTTCATATACCTATGCGGTCGCATAGGTATAACCTGTGCTCGATTTTTGCAATTTCTTATACCTATGATCGATTTTTGCAATTTCCTTATATGAATGCAACTCCTTTGGTAACCTAATTTCGACGGGTTTAAATAGCAAATAAATATCCAGAAGCCGTACGAATGAATTGGGAGGCAAAAACATTCATTTTGGAGAGGATTTGAAGGCAAGAACAAGGATTGATGCGAAGATTTACAAGATNCCAATTTTATGGCAAGGCTGAGGAGAACCCTCACACACACATATCTCGATTTCTGGATATGTGTCAACATTTCAGATACCAAGGGATTTTGGATGACGCTATTAGGTTGAGGCTGTTTCCACATACGTTACGAGATAGAGCACTTGAATGGTTGGATTCACTCCCGATTGCATGTATCACTACATGGAATGAGTTAGCACACAAGTTCTGCACAAAGTTCTTCTTCCCAGCCAAGTTAGCAAAGTTGAGACCTGATATATCAGTATTCAATCAAGGAGAGATTGAATCATTTGATGAAGCCTGGAACAGATTTAAAAACATGCTCCGGAAATGCCCTCAGCATGGGTTCGATAAAAAGACCCAAATTCGATTCTTCTACAAAGGATTACTTCCATACCATAAGAGATGGTAGATTCAGCATCAGATGGCTCAATATCCACAAGAACAGTTGACGGGGCATTGGAATTATTTGAGCGAATGGCTACCACATCAGCCATGTGGTCTTCTGAGAGGGCGATTCCAAAGAAAACTCCAGGTGTCTACGAGGTGGACGCTTATTCAGCAATATCTGCAAAAATTGATTCTCTGTATCACAAGGTGGAAAGCATATCACAAGCATCACAAGCTAAGAAGAGCAATTGTGAGGAATGTGGAGCCGAGCACAAAACATTAGATTGCCCTATACTCATGCAAGGAATTGAGCAAGCAGATTATGCATAGTGGGGACAACGCCAGCAGCATAATCAATATGGCGAGACTTTCAATCCTAGCTGGAAGAAACATCCCAAGTTCTCTTGGAGCAACCAGAATCAGAATAAGCCACAGAGACAATTTCAACAACAGGAGAAGAGGCCTCAATTGGAAGATATGATAGGAAAATTCATGGAGAAAGCCGAAGCTACACTTCAAAATCAAAATGCAGCCATCAAAAATTTTTTAAACTCAGATGGGACAGCTAGCCATCGCATTGACTGGCAGAACACCAGGTAACCTACCAAGTAATACAGAAATCAATCCTAAAGAGCAAGCCAAGGCCATTACAACTCGAAATGGAGTGCAATTACCTGAAATTTATGTCAAGAGACCGGGGGTGATTGGAGAAACATCTTCTTCCGCTGAAGAAGAGACTGTTGTAAAGGAATCAAGTTCGAAGGAAAATTCAGAAGAATCACAAGATAAGGCCGAAGTCACAGTCAACCCCTACGAACCTCCGATTTCCTTTCCACAGCGCTTGAAGAAGCAAAAAGTGGAGCAACAATACAAAAAATTTCTAGAAATCTTCAAAAAGCTCCATATCAACATCCCACTAGCTGATGCCCTGTTCCAGATGCCTAGTTACGCGAAATTTCTGAAGGATATCATATCAAATAAACGCAAGCTGGAAGATCATGAGACAGTCATGCTCACTGAGGAATGTAGTGCTAGAATTCAGAATAAGCTTCCACCAAAACTAAAAGATCCAGGGAGTTTTACTGTTCCTTGCACAATCTGGTGAAGTATATTTTGATAGAGCATTATGTGACCTTGGTGCAAGTATTAATTTAATGCCTTTGTCTGTTTTCAGGAAACTAGAATTGGGAGAAGCTAAAGCAACCACTGTGACACTTCAGCTGGCTGATAGGTCACTGACACATCCCAGAGGCATAATTGAAGATGTGCTTATCAAGGTTGAGAAGTTCATATTCCCAGCGGACTTTCTTATCCTGGATATGGAAGAGGACAAGGACGTTCCATTGATACTTGGCAGACCATTTCTGGCAACAGGGAGAGCGTTAATTGATGTTCAAAGAGGTCAGTTGATTTTAAGATTGGGAGAGGAGCAGATATCAGTCAATGTATTCAAGGCAATGAAATTACCGGCAGAATCTGACAGCTGTTATCAAGTTGACATTATTGACAAGGGAGTACAAGAAACATTCTTGCTACACGGTCCATCTGATGCCTATGAGGCATGTATTGCACAATCCCAATCAATCCAGTCAGAGTCTTTTGAAGTTGAAACATGTGCAAGATTTTTGGAGACCAACCCGCCATACACACGAAAGAGGCACTTCGAGGAACTGGGGATGGAAAACACAAAGCCACTACCTTCAGTTCAGCAGCCGCCAGTTTTAGAACTCAAACAACTACCGCCACATCTCAGATATGCTTATTTAGGAGAGTCAGACACACTTCCAGTAATCATTTCGAACACAGTCAGTGAGATGGAGGAGGAAAAATTGCTCAGGGTACCTAGAGAGAACAAGACGGTGATTGGTTGGACAATAGTTGACATTAAAGGAATCAGTCCTTCCCAGGTATGCATAAAATTTTAATGGAGGAAAATTGCAAGCCTAGCATAGAAAGTCAGAGAAGATTGAACCCAAACATGAAGGAAGTGGTCAGGGCAGAGATACTGAAGTTATTGGATGCAAGAATTATCTACCCAATTTCGGATAGTGCATGGATCAGCCCTGTTCAAGTGGTACTGAAAAAAGGAAGAATCACAGTGGTGAAAAATGAGAAGAATGAACTAATTCCCACCAGAACAATTATGGGTTGGAGAGTTTGCATTGACTATCGCAAACTCAATGCAGCCACACGAAAGGATCACTTTCCACTCCCATTTATTGATCAGATGTTGAGAGGTTGGCTGGACATTCACACTACTGCTTTCTTGATGGATACTCGGGCTATAATCAGATACCTGTCGCACCAGAAGATCAGGAGAAGACCACTTTCACTTGCCTCTACGGTACTTTTGCTTATCGTAGGATGCCTTTTGATCTTTGCAACACTCCAGCCACATTTCAGAGGTGTATGATGGCAATATTCTCTGATATGATTGAAAGGTTTATCGAGGTTTTCATGGACGACTTCTCAGTATTTGGATCTTCATTTGATGAATGTCTAAACCACTTGAATTTGGTCTTACAGAGATACAAGGAGACTAACCTGGTTTTAAATTGGAAAAAATGCCACTTTATGGTGCAGGAAGGCATTGTACTTGGGCATAGGATATCGGCAGAAGGAATTGAGGTAGACAAGGCAAAAATTCAAGTGATTGAGAAATTACCACCGCCTACATCAATTAAAGGAGTTCGCAGTTTTTTGGGGCACGCTGGGTTCTACCGAAGGTTTATAAAAGATTTCTTGAAGATCACTAAACCCTTGTGCAATTTGCTAATGAAAGATGCAACCTTTGAGTTCAATGAGGATTGTCTCACAGCCTT
>NW_019247561.1:501098-503475 GCF_002742605.1 Olea europaea var. sylvestris | reverse complement strand
AAAGAAGGATGCAAAGTCGAGATTAATTCGTTGGGTGCTGTTGTTGCAAGAATTTGACATTGAGATACGCCACAAGAAGGGCATCGAGAACGTAGTAGCAGATCACTTATCCAGACTAGAGCCTGGGGAGACGGAAGATTTAGTGGATATAAATGAGATCTTCCCGGATGAACAGATGTTGAGAGTGGATGAAGCACCTTGGTACGCAGATATTATCAATTACTTGGCCAGTTCCATTCCATCACCTGATTGCTCCAGTCACCAAAGAAAAAAATTCTTCGCCGAGTTAAAATACTATTTTTGGGAGGATCCAATTCTCTATAGACGAGGAGCTGATCAGATAGTGAGGAGGTGCGTACCTGAAGAAGAAGTACATGAGATTCTCAAGCACTGTCACTCATCCGCATATGCAGGACACTTTGGAGATGCAAAAACAGTTGCAAAGATTCTACAATCAGGTTTCTACTGGCCTACACTGTTTAAAGACACATTTGAGTTTGCTAAGAGGTGTGACAGATGTCAACGCACTGGGAATATCTCGAGGAGAAATAAAATGCCACTGAACAATATTTTGGAAGTGGAGATATTTGATGTTTGGGGAATTGACTTCATGGGACCTTTTCCCCTTCGTTCTCAAACCAGTATATCTTGGTGGAAGTAGATTACGTCTCAAAATGGGTGGAAGCAATTACACTGCCAACAAATGACTCAAAGACAGTAATTGGATTCTTGAAGAAATATATTTTCACCCGATATGGTACACCGCGGGCTATAATCAGCGATGGGGGCAAGCATTTCTGTAATCGCCAGTTTGAGCAGCTGCTGAATAAATATGGCGTTAAACACCGCGTTGCTACTCCATATCATCCACAAACCAGCGGGCAAGTTGAGTTATCTAATCGGCAGCTGAAGAGAATACTAGAAGTCATTGTAAATTCATCTAGAAAGGATTGGTCTAAAAAACTGGATGATGCATTATGGGCTTACAGAACAGCATTTAAGACCCCGATCGGCATGTCTCCATACCGCCTAATCTTTGGGAAAGCATGCCATCTACCATTAGAAATGGAGCACTGGGCATATTGGGCTATGAAACGGTTAAATATGGACTTGAATGCCGCCGGTGAAAAGCGTCTACTGCAACTGAATGAATTGGATGAATTTAGAATGGAGGCTTATAAAAATGCAAAACTTTACAAAGAGCGAACCAAGAAGTGGCATGATATTTACATTCAGAGACGAGTATTCGAAGTGGGGCAACAAGTACTACTATATAACTCAAGACTCAAGCTATTCCCAGGAAAACTACGATCACGGTGGTCGGGTCCCTACACAGTTACAAAAGTCCTACCATATGGGGCTATACAAGTGAACCATGAGAATAAGGGTACCTTCACTGTTAATGGGCAAAGGTTGAAACACTACTGGGGCGGTGACTTCTCTAACCAAAAGTCAACCGTTTAACTCGAGACGCCAGAATGAAGCACCCGCAGAAAAGTCGAGCTATCGACTATAACTTAGCGCTGGGTGGGAGGCAACCCATTGTATCCTTTTTATTTACTTTATTATGCTTTTTGCATTAGATTAGAAAGTTTACTTTCAAATTCATTTAGTATTTTGTTATGTGGTCAACGATCATCTAGGCATGTTAAAAGAGTCCAAGCACTGTTCACACGAGTCCTTAAGTATCACATACAAGTTCGGGTTGATTTGAGTTGTTTGGGTAGTTGAGTGTGGAATTCACGTATTTCAAGGCAAATTATGTTTTCTAAATTTCACATGTCAATGTTTTAAAATTATGTCTTTGAAAAATTGGAGGCGTTGAGAGCCGGGTCCTTTATCAAAAATAAATAAATAAATAAATAAATTTGGACAAAAATGGCATTATTTTATTTCATTTTATTTCTTTTGAAAAAAAAAAGGAAAAATTGGGGGCGTTGAGAGCCGGGTCCTTTATCAAAAATAAATAAATAAATAAATAAATTTTGACAAAAATAGCATTATTTTATTTCATTTTATTTCTTTTGAAAAAAAAAGGTGTCTATGCGACCGCATAGACACCAATCGAACGCAAAAGTTATAAAAACATTATAATTATGCGGTCGCGATAGAATAAAAAAGGCGTCGTTTTCTTTTCATTTCCAAATCATTCTTCCCAACTCCTCTCTTGCCCAAATTCATCTTGGATACGATTTCTATAATTAATTGCATTTCACTCACCTACACTACACAAGAATCTCGAGATTGGAGTTGCACATCATCTTGAAGGTATGACTTTTGACAATCTCCTTCATTATGCTTTTTTTTTTTGGGTTTTTTTGAAATTTTTTTTTGCAAATTTGGGGAATTTGGGCCTAGATGGGGGGTGGGGTGTACT
>NW_019247561.1:465095-498816 GCF_002742605.1 Olea europaea var. sylvestris | reverse complement strand
TAATCGCCTTGCCGGCTATGATGTTACTATTGAATTGGTATATTTCAAAACTTTGGAATCGGTGTTAATTAGGCCAACTAATACTTGTTGATGTAATACTTGACATTCTTTATGCACGCCATTCATGCTTTACATGTTAGGTAAGTGATTGGGGTTTTGAGCATAAAGTAGAAAAATAATTATAACCCTCCATTGAATTAACCCGTAAACTACCTTAAGACAGTTTGGTGATAGTTGAGCTATTATAGGAGAACATTGAGATGAGTGAGGCTCCGTGCATGAATTATTGTGTGGATTGCCTAGACCAGTGGGATGAAGAGTAGGTGAAAATCTTAAATTGAGGGTTAGTTTTGGATACCAAATGTCTAGAAAAATAAGGGCATAAATTTAATTTGTGAGAATAAGACACTTCTTTTCTAGCCGTTATGACTCGAGCAAGTAAGCCTGTAAGGATATTTCAAAATCTGGTGCCCTAAGGTCAACTGATCAGGGAGTCATCGGCACAAAGCTCGATACATGGGTCATATAGAAAGCAAGGGATAAAGAGGTTAACAAAAAGTCATCTGATTGAGCCTTTATAACTCGGGTGAATAAGCCTACAAGGGTTTAAAACCTGGTGCCCTAAAGCCAACTGATTTGGGAGTCACCGGCCTAAAACTCGTTACATGGGTTATATAGAAAGCAAATGAGAAGATGATAATAATATTAATAATAAAAAAAAAAAGAAAAGCAGAAAACCAGAGAAAAGTGAGAAAAACAAAAAGAGACAATAACAAGAAGAAAAGCCCTTGGACAATTGGTGGAAGAAACTATACCTTTGAGGCGAGGCAAGTAACCTAGTTTAGTCGTGAGTGTCGAAGCAATCAAAACTAGGAGAGCCTTCACTTGTTGACATGTGAACTTGTGATAGTGAAATTAATCCAAACTACGAGAGGGTGAGAACTATAGTTAGGTAAACTCATAATTTTTAAACACAACCCCGGGATAATTGAGTGAAAAGAATAAGTTTGGGGGATTGTGTATCTCTCGAGCAAGTAAGGAGACATTTGACCACTTGGAGTCGGGACTCAAACTCATCATGAACTTGATATGTTAGCATGAATCCCCACACACACACGTCAAGTATGCACTTAACCGATAAAGGTTGATGTCATTTTGCACTAATAAATTTTCATAAAATCAATTACTTAGTCCAATCCTGAGCCAAGGTAAGGTATTAAGCCATGTTTGTTCAGAATTATATCACTATCTTGTTTGAGGACAAACAATAATTCAAGTTTGGGGGATTTGATAAGTGTGTTTTTGCACACTTATTTACATCACAAACATGACTTAAATACAAGTAAAATGATTGAATTGTTACTTAACTTTGTCGAATTCATGCAATGTAGGTGATTCTATGAAAATAGTGAAATTCAGGAGAAAAGAGTCGAAAAAGGACCAAATTGGAGCAAAATGAAAATTTAGGGACCAAATTGCAATTATCTGAAAGTTGACCCGATGAACACATCAAGTAATTGATCAAGCTAAGCACCAATTGGAATTTATAATGGAACATTGGAGCAACTAGAAACAAGAAAGGAGGTCAAGGAGTGAAGGAATGAAATTTGAGGATCAAAATACCTCAATTTAGACATTCACTCTACTATGCGGTCGCATAGTAGAAAACCTATGCGGTCGCGAGTAACCCTCCAGGGATTAAAAACGCCATATTTCATATACCTATGCGGTCGCATAGGTATAACCTGTGCTCGATTTTTGCAGTTTCCTTATATGAATGCAACTCCTTTGGTAACCTAATTTCGACGGGTTTAAATAGCAAATAAACATCCAAAAGCCGCACGAACGAATTGGGAGGCAAAAACATTCATTTTGGAGAGGATTTGAAGGCAAGAACAAGGATTGATGCGAAGATTTACAAGATTTCTTCAAGTTTTGATAACCCGGTGATGTATTTTATTCAAAACTTGATAGATTTCGTTATTTTTATCATGATAGGCTAGATTTCTGTAACTAGGTGATCGATGAACCATGTAATTATTATTAAACCTTTTATTTCATGACTTTGAATTCATAGTTCGATGGGATTATTTGAATGAATTATATTGCTTTATTTATTTCCACAATTAATGTGCACTTAATTTGTGTGAATTTGGTGATTTAATTTTGAATTTGAGAAAATTGGATTAAACTCGACATATATAATTCATCATAGGGTCCGATAGGGGATAGAAATATACCCATATGCCCTATGTAAATCTTTAATTGCTCAGAAAATAAAATTACATGCATTCTCATATAATTGCATCCTTCATAGAAATATAGGCTGGTGATTTATGAGAATAGGTTCAATACATCTCGAGAGAGAGTATTGAATAGATTTAGGAGTATTGATTTGTCAAATTCTCATTGGATTATCAAAATTGTGAAATTATGGTTTAATTAGTAATTATTTGGGGATTCGTGATCCTAGTGTATTTGTTTTACATAGATTCTCATAAATTGACAATACATTTCATTTATTTTCATAACATTTCGTAATTGAGTCATTCGTTAAGTGAATTTGAGTAATTAGGGCTTGATTTGAAATTAGGGTTTTTCAATTTGGGGATTTCTCCCAAAATTAGGGCTTTTAATTCTAAAATTCATCTTAAGTCAATTAGTTTCGGTTAAGGCTAAAATAAATAAAATCGAACTACTCTTTCTCTGTGGGACGATACTCGGACTTCTAAAGTCCACTTTATTCCTTGTCACGACCCGTACACTTGCGATAATTTAAATCGAAAGAAATATTTCGCGAACATGACACATGGACCTATCGTCTCCGATGGCCAGAGAACCTGATGAATCCGAGAGACCGGTCGTTTTGAACCAAGATGTTGAGGCCTCTTCTTTGGATGTCAAAGTATTCAACCAGAATACCCGGATAATCCCATAAAAGGCCGAATAGTGATGTTTGCTAAATTCATGCCTGTGAGATATATTGTGAAGTGGCGAAAACCATTGAGTTATGTGATTAATGTAATTTATCTTCTTCTTTTTTTTCTTTTTCTTTTCAGGGGCTGTGGAGGCCCTCAAAGTTGGGGTTCAACCTTTATGTAATTTATCTTTGTTTATCAAGCTCTTGTTTCCTATCTTGTTAAGACACATCTCGCGATTTACCTCCTTCACGATGCTCCAGGGGCAGGACGGTGAGGGTCTTCAAGACTGGGGTTCAACCTTTGTGTAATTTATCTTTGTTTATATGGATTGTCGACAAAAGATAAATTGTTTCCCTAATTTATTTTAAACTTTCAAACGAAATAGTTCTCTAGCATTAGAATTCTTGTTCAAGATCTGTTTGTCCGTTCTGTTTTGAGATTTTGAAAAGGAAAATCAACCTACAGTAAAGAAATATGGTGAAGTTTTATATATAAATGAATTAATCTTTTTCGTCATTTAGTTTAATAGAGTCTTCTGTTGATGCTTATTCCCCGTTTGATTCTCATTTTTATTAAAATAGTTTCTCTCTTTTTGTAACAACACATTTTTCATTAAAATAATATTATACGTAATTAAAAACTTTTATTTTTTACCAACACATTCTCTATCAATTATGGAAGAATTTAGAATTGGATCCAAAATCGAGTTACAAAATTTCAAACGGGGCGAATACACGAAAAAAAAATTTACACATAAAAAAGCTATTTTTACCAAAAAAGAAATTAAAAAAAATTGAAAAATGCCTTACGAAAAAAAAAAATTCTTGGCCTTTGGGGACTATAGCCCAACTCAGTCCCCCCTTATATCCACTCTTGCCATCAATTTATTATTCTAAAATTTATTTTTTCATAAAAACGAATGTCAAACACCCTTTTAATATATGAATCAAATCCAATTATAAAATAAAACAAAACGGTGATTACAATGTCAAAATGATGCAATTACAAAGACGAGTTAAAGAATAAAGTACAAAAGAAAGAGCGAGAATGTTTCGCACACAAATTACAGAGAATGAAAAATGAACATAAGCCTTCAGTGTTTTTTCTTCTCCATTTTCTGCTTATTATTTTCCATTTAGTCGAGCTACTTGGGATTTTTAGTTTCATTATGCAATTCTCAAGTAAACTAGACAATTTGATCCATAGTACATCAATCCCCTCCAGTTTATTTTTCAAATATGAAAAAAAAAAAAAAAAAGCCCATATTCAACGTCTTTGTACCTTAAGGCTATGTTAGACACACCGGATTATGTCATATGAGGAATTTAATACAACTAATTAGATGATACTAGGGTGGACTAACGTTGATAATATTCTTCAATTTTTCATTGAGAAGATATTCATTTGTGTTATGAACAGTATAACATAATTCAAAATATGGGCCTCTCGGGGCATATTCTAGTGGTGTATAGGATAAGGCTGAAATATACTTAATCTTACTGATAGCTGCAGTGTGAGGGTTCAATTTCTGAAACATAAACTGAGATTCTTTGTGGGCACCGGTTTACAAACAGCTCTTGTTCCCTGATCTGTTGGGGCATATCTCGCGATAAACCTCTCTCACGATGCTCCATGGACGGGGTGGTGAGGGACCCTTAAGATTGGGGTTCAATCTTTTTTTTTTTTTTTAAATTCAGAATTTGGAAGTTAGAGGTGAGTTTAAGTTAGATAATTGAGATAGCTATAGTAAAGACGTGCTTTTGAATGAAAAGTGTCAAAGCCTCAACTGGTGGGAAGAAAGGTGTATAATTGTCACGGCCTGATTTGGTAGGAAGAAAGGTATATTAGTGATGGCTGGTTTTCAGGCATTTATGTCTCTGAGAAGCCTTTAACTCAAGCCGATCTCAAGGATATTGCTTCCGACCTTAGTGATTAAGAATTAGTAGGACAATTTATTCATGCTTTAATGAGGTCAAAGTTTAGACCCCAACAGCAATTTTGACAAAATTTGATAAAACGTGATTAAAGAAATTGATATAACGCGTGGTTCAAGTTAATTTTCGACTTTGATCTCAATTTTTTAATAACCTTTTAAGTTATCCCAAACAAGCATTAAATGTAAAAGAGTAGAGAGCTGCACTAAATGATTGAAGCTTTTGATTAGGGATACACTAGAGACAGAATGGAAGAAGCTGGAGAAATAGGAGAAACGAAATGAGAAAAAGAGAGAGAGACAAGTTAGAAACACAAATTTAGTTAGAAGAAGTTAAAAAACAATGTTAGGAGCTTCTCACTTTTTTATTTTCCTTTATAGACATTTCTTGAAGTTGGAGATATTTGTACCTAATATAAAGCTACATACGGGATTAGATTATTGTTTTGAACTGTCTCTCGATACATTTTTGACACATCGATACATTACACATTGGTATCTTCTCATTTATTAAAAGTGTGATGTAACGAAATGTCAAAAATATATTGCAAAGATAGCTAACTGAGCAAGAAGCTTGGAATAGCAAATCTCGTGTCTTGGTTATATTGTTGAAACGCTACTTGTTTCTAAATTGACCAGGGAATATTTCATAAAAAGACAATTAAACTCTCATCTTAATTAAAACTAAAAATAAATAATAAAGAAAATTGATTTTTTTTTTTACTGCAATATTAAGGTCCTGTTTGAGCCATAGTATTTCCTCATTAAAATGAAAAACATGATCATTATCTATCATATCAAGCCATCATATTTAACTTTTTATCTTTTGTATGGAATCCATAACGATTAAATTTTTTATTTTTATTTTTACAATAATGTGGCTCAAATGGGGGCTAAATATGGACCAACAGTCTCAAGAAAAAGTGAAGGAATATTGCAATAACTAGCAATATCACGATGGTACATCTCTTGGTCATTTAACAATTTTAACCTAAAAGTGGGGAGAGGTTCAACTTTCATTCGAAATATTAAAGTATAAGGGAGGGTTTTTTTTTTTTTTTTTGGTCAATTAATTGATATTTACATGATTTTCTTCCACACAACGAATAATTTCCTCTAGTTTTACTAAAGTTTCATATTTCTCCAATTCTCTCTCTAATCATATGCAGAAATTTTATATAGATGTTCCCATTTGTTTCACGATTTCATCTCAATGATATTTATAATCTCTATAACACGACACTAATAACTAACCTTGAAACTTCAAGTACACAACTGTTTTATTTACCCAAGAAGCCCTTTGACAAAGGCCATCCTGAGTATTATATCACTTAGGCAAGATGGCAAAATTGAAGATCAATTTGTTCAAGCATTTTGAAAATACCATTTTATTCAAAGCAAATTTCATCAAATACTGCGTGTCGAATATATTCTTAAATTTCAGGAATTGACAAATATTTTCCAACTGGACTTTCCAACATGCATATAAAGGAGTTCATTGAAGGTGATTTGATATATGAGTTGGCATTTCATTTGTGCCAAACCCCGACTTTTAAGCTCCAGTTTGGCTCTCATTACATCTCATTAAATTAAATTAAAATTTCTCCTCCTCTATTTTCAACTACACAACTTCAAAATAATAATATTGCACGTAAATAAAAAACATTTCATTCTTTTACAACCATCCATTTTTTTTTTTATTAAAAAAATACTATTCCCCCATTATAATCAAAATTAATGGGGCCAAACGGGTGCTAAATTGACATCAACTTATTCGTTTGGCATCATTTTCTTCCAATTTCACTTATTATTGCAACTCTTAACATGTGCAACCAAAAGATATGCCAAATCTTGTGGAATAATGGAAAATTCATATAGATTGGAATCCAAAGATTCCGTGCCCTTCCGCAACCCATTAATTCCATACGTAAATTCCATTTTATCACATGCTAGACGAGAAGTTTTGTAACAGCAAACTTGAAAGAGAAAATCAAATTAACTAGTTATATAAGTACGACGGAGTTGAATCGGATACATTTTAGCGTGTATACAATAAATAAAATTTGTTGGTCATAACATTAGCAAGCGCTAAAGCGAAACTAAACTATATAGACGTGCCTTGCATACCTTATTTTACAATTGTACGAATATCATTTATTGTCATGTAAATATAGTTTCGAAATAAACATTAAAATTCTAAGACTATTTACATCTAGTCAATTAAGAATTCTCAAATGTACTTTAAATTCATATTATCATATATCATTTATGCGGCGTTTGGTGCTCTGGATTAGACTGTGTAAGGGATTTAGTATAAAATTAGAATGGATGGTAGTAATGGTAAATAAAATTCTTTGATCTTTTAGTAAAAAAAAAAATGTCATTTGCACTACAACCACACAACGTAATGATGTAAGTACATATATTTTGAAACAGATAAGATACATCGTATATATGATATTTTTGACTAAAAGATCAAAGAAAATTGTGCACTATCAATTGCAAAATATATTGTTGCGGGTACAGATATTTTGAAACGAATAAGATATATTGTATAGATGATATTTTTTTACTAAAAGATCAACTAATTAATATTATCCACATTAATCCACCATGATACCATCCATTCTAATTTTATATTAAATTTTTATAGCGTCAAATACAATGCACCAAAAATGCAACCTTTAGAGTACATAATGCAAATTACTTCAATTCAAGTGGTCAAGTAGTTAGGTACATCCGAGTAGCGAGAAGAAAAAAGGAATTGCACATAAAATATATTTTCTTGGAGAGACGGATAAGATACCTCAATTACATAATAAACGATACCCACTCCACCTGAGGAGAATCCTGTGCTTACTACGTATTCAGCATCTTCCCAATTAAGGGGTAACTAATGCCTGTCTTTCTGGAGAATAAAGCAGCAAACTGTTCTATTTGGCAACTGCACCAAACATTTCTTTAAACAAATAGTAAATATTCTCATTCAAGCATATGCAAACCGTTGCAGAAGCCACAAGCCGAAACGTGCACAAACAAGGACCTTGAAGATCAAACAGTTCAAGAATCTCCTTTTCATTCTCTCAATCTCAATCTCAATCTCAATCTCAAATCTTAAATTTCTTCTTCTTCTTCTTCTTCTTCTTTTTTTTTTTTTTTTTTTAAGTTTCAAGTTATGTTATTATTAGAGAATAAAATACCAATTCAAAATGAATTTTTAATGGGTGAATTGTCTAGAAATAAAATTATTTTTAATTTTTTTCCTTCACTGCCCCGCCCCACCAACCCGTTCGGAGCAGGTTTTATTGCCATCCCTCAATAGGAAATAAAACTTAGCCCTTTGATAGATTTTTTTTTAAATGAGTATTTTAATAGTAAATTTTGGGAGAATATGTGGTTAAAATTGAGAAAGAATTTTGAATTTACGTGGAAAATATTTTATTGTGAGAATGTGTAGTTGAAAATGAGTATGAGAAAGAATGGTTGTCAAACAAGTGCTTAATTTATTGTTGATTTGAAGCAAAATGGATGTCAATGATTCTGCAATAGCTCTTGATGATGTATGACCATTATTTGCTCATTGATGTAATAGATTCCACTGGATTTATTACCAACAAAAATTAGATAGTGATACTCAATAGCATGCATGTATGCATGTATACATCATCTAGTTTTCAACTTTCTTCTCTTGCAGAAAAAAATCAAACGGCTAGAGAGTTGACAATTTTAATTTTACCTTCGACAAGCTTCAACTAATACAGAGAATTCATTCTTTTCTTTTCTTTTTTTCCAAATACAAAAATATAAAACGTGTAAATGTCATGATTGGACGTAGTTTGGACGCAAGGCCTTTCACATACTATACTAGAGATAAACTACCTTGTTTATAATTTAAACGGTGTTAGATTACCGTCTCTTTCTCACACCAAAACGTTATCTAACTCTAGATTCTCCTCACTCATGGGAACGTGTATATGCCACCAAAAACTTGGGAACAATTAATATAAAAAAAATGAAAAAGGGGCATTAGTGCATTCAGAAGTTAGGGACACATGAATCCATTCCTCCACCTATAAATATGCCCCCAACCTTTCAAAATTTATCATTCACCTTAAAACAAATACTTAGTAGCCATCTGCTTCTTAGTCTTCAAGAATTATGTGGAGAAAAAACTGGAAATCTGCTGAGAACTTACCTTGCCTGGATTCTAACTGTTTGCAGCATCAGAATCGAGTGACGGCCGAGAAAAATGCTGAAAAATTGGATGCCCAGTTGATGAGTTTGGACAGCTGCACAGAGGAAACTAATGTTAAACTCCATGGAAACACAAAGGACTTGGAGAGTTTGGTTAATGAAAAAGATGGTGAAGGTCACAAAGAAACTAACAGTTCTTTTCTTCATGCTGTCATCAACATGAGTGGAATGCTTATTGG
Organism: Olea europaea var. sylvestris; assembly: GCF_002742605.1. NCBI lineage: Eukaryota > Viridiplantae > Streptophyta > Magnoliopsida > Lamiales > Oleaceae > Olea > Olea europaea. Next base: position 489,529 of record NW_019247561.1, on the reverse strand, counting down.
TAACTCGATTTCTTTATATCATATATACACTACTTTTATGACACAGAACATATCATTGATTTGGATACTAAGACATGTTTGGTACACTACGCTGGACGACACAGTACACTTATTTCTCTTCATTAATCATTTCCAGTCCAACATACCATATACATCTCTATATCTCGACGAAAGATGTAGAAGACCAACTTTCTTTTTTTCTGTATGTTGTTTAGCAATTATATATAACTTGTAACCCATGCCAAATTAAACCATACCAATTTTTAATTTGTACACCAAGACATGTTCAGTGCACAACACTCTCAATGGACAACACTACACGATTTAGCAGACTTAACTTAATTTTGACTTCTTTTTCATCTTTAATCTTTTTCAGGTCTGGGACAACTCTCAACTCCATATGCTTTGGAAAATGGAGGATGGGCTTCTGCATTCCTGCTTGTAGGAATTGGAGTAGCGTGTGGTTATAGTTCCCATCTGCTTGGGAAATGTTTGCACGAGAACTCCAAATCAAGAGACTATAAAGATATTGGGCAGCATGCATTTGGATCAAAAGGAAGAATTGTAGCTACTGCTTTCATCTATATGGAGATTTTCATGGCCCTTGTTTCTTACACAATCTCACTTCATGACAACCTAGCCACAGTTTTTCTAGGCACCAAAATAAATTTAGGATGGAATCACTTACAAACATCTCAGATTCTGACAGCAATTGCAATATTGGTGGCACTTCCAAGCTTGTGGCTTAGGGACCTTTCTTCCATATCTTTCCTATCCACGGGTGGGATTCTCATGTCACTTGTCATTTTTGCAACGGTGGCCTGCACCGCAGTTTTTGGAGGTGTGAAGGCCAATCACAGCATTCCAGCCCTCCAGCTCAGCAATATTCCTGCCATTTCTGGTCTTTACATCTTCAGTTTTGCTGGTCATATTGTTTTCCCCAACATTTACACAGCCATGAAAGACCCCTCCAAGTTCACTAAGGCAAGTTACCTGAACTTGTTTTACTTCTCATTGTCTTGAATTTGTCGCAAAAAAAGGGATCAAGAAATGTTGTCAGGCACCATTATGACAAAAGCAGTAGCAAAATCCGAAAACAAGCAAAGCACACACAACGTTCAATGTGAAAGTTATGTTCACTATGTTGCTGCACATATCCAAAGTGTCTGCACACCCCAAAATCGGCCTCCTAATACCACTTCAATGTCACTTGGGCACGTTAATGACTAATGTTTTCTCATCCTCCTTACAGGTGTCTATTGCGAGCTTCTCAACGGTTACATTGCTTTACACAGCCTTGGCGTTCATGGGAGCCAAATTGTTTGGCCCTCAAGTTGATTCTCAGATCACCCTCAGTATGCCTCGGAATCTTATTGTGACAAAGATTGCTCTATGGGCAACGGTGCTTACTCCCATGACCAAGTACGCACTTGAATTTGCACCATTTGCAATTCAACTAGAACACAATCTTCCACATTCAATGAAATCCAGAACAAAGATGCTCATAAGAGGCACAGTTGGCTCAATTCTACTGATATTAATACTCATCCTTGCTCTTTCTGTGCCATACTTTGAGTATGTTCTCAGTCTCACCGGCTCCCTAGTCAGTGTAGGAATTTGCATTATTTTTCCTTGCGCTTTCTACACCAAGATATTCTGGAGCCAGATAAAAAGGCCTCTCTTGATTCTGAATATGATTCTGATAATGAGCGGCGCGCTTCTGGGAACAACCGGAACCATATCTTCTTCAAAATTGCTTGTGCAAAAATTCCAGAGAGCTCGCACATCCTGAAAATATAGTTTTACAACAGAGTGAATTTTTACAACAGAGCGGTGTTTTGTATAAGATGCATAAAAGGTTTCCATATAAAATAATTTGATGCTTCTGTGTACTCAGTTCCTGATAAAGAATAAGTTTACATCAAGAACCAAATATATCTAATTGTATAAGATGCACAAGCCTAGCAATCAATTATGGGCAAAAAATAAACATAAGGACTATATACGACAACCATTAAACAGAGGACTGCATTACAGTAGATTTTCAATAGGGTACGTTTGATACATGAAAATTTTCCCTAGAAAATGGAAAATCAATTAAAAAAAAAAAAAAAGGTTGAATTCCAACCTCAAGGGTCCTCCACCGCCCCTGTCCTGGAATATCGTGAGGGAGGTAAATCGCAGATTATACCTCCAAGGGTACAGGATGGAAGGCTGCTTGTACACTTGCACTTACCCAAGAGCCAAATCCATATTTCATGTCAAAAATGCATTTTGAAATAGTGATTTGGCTCCTGTTTGGGACACATTATTTTTCTCATTAAAATGAAAATTCTAGCCGTTGTACACAAAGTTGGGCTTCACACAAGATATGAGAAGCCAACAAAAACGACTGGATGTGAAAAAACTCCGATGGGATGGAGGCTCGGCGATTTGGACGATGGTTGGTCGGAGTTTTTCATTTCTAACGTGGCAATCCCATTCGGAGAAGAAGAGATCATGAAGAGAAGCACCCTGGTGAGAATAGTCGATTGGTGTGTTGGAAATGACATGGATCTTTTCGGAACAGGTGATGCTGCTGGAGTTTGAGTGATGATATTTTGGAAATGGTATGGAGGTTCATCGGTTTGGCAATGGTTTCAATTTTAATAAGGCCTAATAGTACAAAACATTCATACATTTGACACTTCTTGTGGAAAACGTCCATACGTTTCAATTTTTATTTATTTATTTTTTTTGCATTTTCATCCCTATTTTCACGTTTCATTGTGGAAAACATCATATTCATCAATTTGAAACGTAAGGATGATTTGCACACTACATGTCAAACGTATGGACGTTTTGTGCTATTATGCCTCTTAATAATTATTTGAATTCACTTGCACTTTTTAAAATATTTAGGAGTAAAATTGCAATTTATTCTTTATTTTTCTTTTCTTTTTTTGGTTTTATTTAAATAGGAGGGTATTTTGATAATTTTACATTCAAAGATGGTGAAAATGATTTTTTAGCAATGAAACGTTGAAATAAGGACAAAAATGCAAAATAAATGAAACGTAGAGACTTTTTCACAATAAGTGTCAAACGTAGAGACGTTTTGTGCTATTAACCCATTTGAAAATCATACCTACATTTGGTTTGTTGGGGACATATTTGTTTATTGGGACGAGATCTTCACTCATACTGGGCCGATTTTTAGAAGATTATTTATTGGACACGTGCATGCATATTTGGGTTAATTGTGCATAATTTAATTCTGGGAAATTACAAGATTTCAGGCATTTAAAGATCAGAATGCAAAAATCATGTAGGAAAGTTTTTTATTCAAAATTCTGGTATTGATTTAGTTATTAATATTAATAATATTAATATAATATAATTCCTAGAATTTAAATCCGTTTCTCTCCTTTCATCCCACTTATCCCACATCTTCGGTGCCCCCGCCCACTGTCGGAGACCATCGTCGAAATCACGGTGACGATCATTTACCTACTTACTGAGGCGGAATCGGCAGTTGCACCTTGTAGTGAAAATGAAATTCCTCTCCCGCACCGCATCGAGCACCGTTCATAGTCACGAGCAGGAGTGACGATGCCAACACAAGAACCACTGCTCGCAGCGCAAGCAAGAGTGTTGCACAGAGCAGATACTGCCAAGATCTGTGAGATTGTGGACTGGTTGGGGACTTTGGGATTGTTGATGAGGACGGTGGTATGGGTGGTATTGCAGGTTATTTTTTTAGTGCACTTATAGTATATGCACTTACCATCCCTTTAATTCTTGGACATATTTTATAGAATTAATCTAGCAGGTTAATTTTTTAGAGTTTAATTCTTGGGAATGCATGTGTTATTTATTTATGTTTAAGATAATATATGCAATTCTAGGATGAATTAAATATGAAAAGTTGTTTAATATGTTCATATTTAATTTGCATGAGTTAATTATATTTTAAATTATTTTATGCAATTTATAATGCTTATGAGAACATGTTTGTCAAAGCTTTTCTATTAAAATTATTCTTATACTGTTAATTTAAATATTAACAATTGGTGGATTGACTCTAGATCTACAATTCATAGTGCAAACTACTTGCAGGGTATGCAAAACTTAAGGAAGTTAGTTGGAAGTGAGCAAAATAACTTATTTGAAAACAAGATGGGCTCACTTGTAGAGGTTGTAGGAACATGCATTTTAATTTTAAGTAGTGGTTTTGTTTTGAAATAAGATCACGAAACTTAATTTCTATTTCTAGACTTGTATCATTGGAATATTCCTTTAATTTTTCAAGCATGTTATTTTGTTTATTGTATAATTCTAATTGTATTGGAAATAATAGTTTGTCCGATGGTCTTTATTGTATTAATTTATAAAACAATATCACTTATAGTTCAATCCATGTTCACACCGGCACTAAACAATGCAATATCAACGATAACTCCTCCATGTTGTGGCACCAGAGATTAAGACATATCTCTATAAAAAAATGAAAAGATTAGTGAATGATGTAGTACTTAGTATTTTTTATTTCTCTTATTTTGACACGTGCATAGACTGCATTAAGAAAAAACAGACCAATAAGTCCGAGAAAGGTGCCAACAGGAGTTTGGATATATTAGAAATCATACACATTGATATATCTTCCGCAGGAGAACAGAATAGGCATCCATTAGCTCTGTCCCTTCGCACAACCGCTTGGATTGCTGAAATCGCTCAATTGAAGCCAAACTTGTTCCTTGATAGAGTGAGATGCCAATCAACGGAGAAGAATCAATCCAAGGCTATGCTCTGGGTTCTGGGAAGGTAGTTCAGTCACACTCGGTGAATAAGCAGTGATTCCTCTCTTAGCATCTTACCCAACTCGCATGGTCCGAAATATTTCATCCCCTTTATTGATGATTATTCATGGTATATACATTTCTACTTGTTTCATAATAAGATCGAAGCATTGGATGCCTTTTAAAAGCTTTAAGGTTGAAGTAGAGAAACAATGTGAGAAGCAAATTAAGATCGTAAATCAAATAGAGGTGATGAATATTACAGTAGATACAAGGAGGATGGACAAGAACCTGGTCCGTTTGCTAAGTTTCTTCAAGATCATGGTATAGTTGCCCAATATACCATATATGTTTCACCAGACTAGAATGGTATGGCAGAAAGAAAAAATAAAACATTATTAGACATAGCACGGAGCATGTTTAGTAACTCCAATCTTTACAAATCCTTGTGGACTAAAGCATTTAAGACGGCAACGTATATATTAAATCGAGTTCCAACTAAGGCTGCCCCAAAAATGACATTTGAATTGTTAAAATTTTAGAAACCAAGTTTGCGACATATGCACGTTTGGGGATACCCATCTAAAGTGATGATCTATAATCCCCGAGAGAAAAAGTTGGACCCAAGGACCATTAATGGTTATTTCATTGAATGTGCCTAAAGGTCTAAAGGATACAGATTTTACTGTCCATTTCATAGCATTAGGATTGTGAATCAATAAATACTAAGTTTCTTGAGAATGACTTAATAAGTGAGAGCGATCAAACCAAGATCAAAGTTCCTGAGCATGATCATTTAGAATCTCAACCTTCTACCTCAAGTGACAGATTAGTCATAGTTCACAGTACCCCCAAGTACAAACAGGTGTTGAATAAACAATTATTGAAATTTCACAAGCTGTTGACAACGTTCAAGTTGATCAGGTAATTTAGGAATTACTAGAGCCTATTGAAAAAACAATTGAACCACAAGCTTCTCAGGAAGATGATGTTATAACATTAAGAAGATCCAGCAATCCCTAGTGCTTATGAAATATATCTACAAGAACCTGACTACAGTATTGGGGCCAAAAATGATCTTGAATCTTTTTCACAGGCCATGAGTTATAAAGAGTCAAAATTATTGTACAATGCCATGAAAAAATAGATGAGTTCCATGAAAAGTAATAGAGTCTAGGATCTTGTTGAGTTGTCTAGTAGTGCCAAAGCTAATGGCTATAAATGGGTCTTTAAGACTAAGAAAGATTCATTGGACAACGTTGAGAGATAGATGGTGAGACTTGTTTCTAAAGGATTTACTCAAAAAGAGAGAATCGATTACATTGGACCTTCTTTCTGGTATCTAAATAGGATCCTCTACGTCGCATTTTTGGCATTAATAACCCAATTTGACCATGAGTTACAACAATTGGATGTGGAAACAACATTTCTCAATGGTGATTTAGAGGAGGGGGTTTATATGAAACAACCTAAAGGATTCGGCTCTATATAGGGTCTAAAACAAACGTTCCTTCAATGGTATTTTAAATTTCATGAAGTAGTTTTTTCATTCGAATTTATTGAAAATCCCCACAGATCAATGTACATACCCGAAGATTAGTGGAAGTAAGATTTGTTTTCTTGTTTTGAGACTTCTTCCCATGGTGTATGGATTAAGAGTTTCATATCTGTACTTCGAGTTATGAATTCCATTCTAGGCCATTGAATTTATTGAAACAATTCAATTGTTGTCTTTATAGCTAAAATAAACAAAAATTGTATCGAAGTAAATATATCGACATTAAGTATTTAGACATAAGGGAATGTAATAAAGAAAATATAGTGGTCGTTGAACACGTAAGTACTGAATTGATGATCGTTGATCTTTTAACTAAACGCATGCTACCATTGAAATGCAAGGATCGTGTAGAGAAAATGAGACTTGGTTCCACTATGTAATGATATATACAGTTTTTGTATGAAACTTTTATTTATTGTAATGTATTTCGTTATTCATACGCACCTTAATTTATTTAAGAAAATACATTTATGTCGGACCAAGAATACGACATATGGTATTTTCATTAAGTATTATTACCTTATAAGGAATAATTCATAACGAACTAGATACATTGTAATAAATGGAAGATAATACTTATTATTAGAGAACTCATTGCCACAATTCATGTGTTTATGTCTTAAGAAGGACAATCAATGGGATTGAGTTGAAACATTACGTTGAACGTATGGACTAAGTGGAAGAATATAACACATTCTTTTCTCTATTAATGGTCCACCATCATGGTTTCAATTCAACATTGATGAAATTCAATTTTACCATCAATTGAAGGATAACTTTAGCGATGGCTTGATGGGAGCTTGGCTCTATATAAAGGGATTTGGTCCATAAACTCAAACACCACCGAAAATACACATTATACATCATTTATTTCAGAATGTTGAGAGTTTGGAAGTGCTATTACCTTAAACAAATGAGAGCTTCTACAACAACATCAATGGCAGTAGTATGAACTCAATCCATGAGTTTTCTATTTTTCGATCCAATTCGTTTCCGCACAATTGTTATGGATCAATTTTTAGTCTTACATTTCATTCAATATCCCAAAATTTCTTTAATGAACTTGGTAGAATTGATCGAACAATTTAAAAAAAAAAAATGCAATACCACATAGAACATCCTTTTATCAAATGGGCCCAAACCCACAAAAATGGGGCTTAATTTTATGTGTGAATTTGGAGAACCAAAAATAAGCATTTGCATTTTGCTCTTGCCCAACAACAAAAGTTAATTAAACAATTTTAGTTTTTCACCATCAAAGATTTGTCTTTGAAAAGTCTCATGCTTAGGGCATTTAGCATTGCCCTAGAGTATTGTCGAGAAGCCATCTTCCAATCCATGCCCTTTGTCATCATCACTTTGAACTCCGCATAACTAATTCGTCCATCCTATAAATGTAAGTTTAAAATACAAAAAACCAAAATTTAAAATCTAAGTGAAGAAAAATGTAATTTGCGAAACGTTTATCGTGAAAGACAATGGTAAGACCCAAATTACCTTGTCCAAATCGGCATCAAATATGATGTCTTGTACGAGCTGGTCACTGGTAGGATCAGGATGTTCATCTAACAAAGACTCTCTCAACTCCTCGAACTCAATATATCCACTCCCATTCTTGTCAAAGTAAAGAAAAGCTTGATTGAGATGATCTTCACCACTCATCCTTTTCAGGTGAACGGCGAGTGTCAAAAACTCTTCACAGTTGAGCATGCCGTTTCCATCAATATCGGCCTTTATAGATGCCATAAACAAACCATAAAGATTGATAATAATAAAAAATTATATATTAAAAGAAATTAGTGGTGCAGTCAATTGAACGAAGTGTAGAAAAACATTGACATTGGTCTTTTGTTTTACATTTTGCAACTCCAATGAAATAGGAAGATTCTTATATCTAAAAAAGAAAAAGAAAAAACTAAGTGCTTCCTTTTTGCTGTATGTGGAATAGATTAAATTATTTTCTTTAAATTTTTTGGGTATAATAAGAAAATTTATAAATAAAAAAAAAGGGTTAAAATTACTGACTGCATCGAGTAGCATTTGTACATCAGCATCAGGAATTGAATGTCCAATCATATTTAGACCATCTTTGAGCTCTTGGAAACTAAGGTTTCCATTTTTGTCTGTATCCATCAAATGGAACATTTTTTTAATTCCATCGACTTGATCGTCTGGCAAGTTGTCTGCTACCACCTATTTAGTCAAGAAAAAAATTTAAAATTTTATTTATTAATATCGATACACTATTGCATAGCAATCACGATATTAAAATTTTGAAAAACATAGACATAATTAACTAACTCTTAGAACTCTTTTCTTGAATTTATTCATCAATGAGAACTGCTTGATTCTCGTTCTTACACCTTCTCCCAATGGAACATTCGAGACCTTATCGGCATTTTGAATCCATTTATTTTCTTCACATTATATAAGGAAAATAATAATTAGCTCAACAAATATAAATAATTAAATGATATAATCAGAGGAAATTAATAATTGGATTATAATTAAGTTTGTACCTAAGACTTCTTCAACTGAGAAGCGGGTGTAAGGATTTTGCTCCAGCATACCCTTAACCAGATCCTTGGCATCTTCAGAAATTCTTGGCCATGGATCCCTTTTAAAATCTATTTCTCCTCGCACAATTGCATGTGCAATTCCCTCTTCCGTGTCTGTTGTAGACAACCAATTTGCAGCCCATGTGCATGTATAAGAGACGAGAACGAGAAAGTAGAGGCAAAAGAGATAGATCAAAAAGTAAAAGCAGCTCTACGTTATCCCAAAAAAAGTCTCTCATATTTTTATCCTTTCGATAGGCAAAACAAGTTTCTAGAAATGATGAGGCAAAATTGTTAGAAGCGGCATAAAATAAGGATCATTCTTGGGGTACATAATGGACACCATAATGGTGTCCATAATCCCCAGGTGGCGCCACCCCATTGGAGGAGGTGCTGGGCCCACAGGCGGGCAATAGGGGGTGCCACCTCGACATTATGGACACCATTGTGTACACTTAGAATATTCCTAAAATAATACCACTCTCTTAAATGAGATTGGCATGACTCACTTTCGACTTGTACACATGTATGTGCTGAAGATAAACTATTTGACGGATTTAAAACGTGGGGATTTAGCCTAGCTTAAAAAAAGAAAAATTAGTCAGGCTCCGCCACTGGTTTAACATGGTCTCACGCAAAGGTCTAGAGTTCAAGTTTGTCGCCAACCATTTAATGAAATTACACGCATTTCAAGATTTGATGGGGAAAAGAAAATGAAACATGCCTACATGTGAAGGGACGTATTGAAATTAATATTTAAACTATGTAAATTAAACTATGTAAATGTCAACTTATCTAATAGTTTAATTTTTTTTTATCTATTGGTTCAAAGGTGTCAAATAGTTGGTCAAGGCACGACATGCAAGAGTTGATTCTTGATATCAACAACCCTTTTGTAGTTTTTGTTACCGAATTAGATCCTCGATAGCAAAAGGGGACAATATCTTATTCTTGGAAGGAGACTGTCATAGTACTCGACACGACACCCCACTTTGCACCTATACGTACACATATTCATCTATATTTACATAAACATGTCTGTTTAGCTAAGTTGATTAAATTACCTGCCCAGAAGGGTGGAACTCCACATAGCAAGATGTAAAGAATAACGCCTGTACTCCACACATCAACTTCTTCTCCATAATTACGTCTAAGGACTTCAGGGGCCATGTAATATGGGCTCCCAACAATTTCAGCAAATCTCTGACCTAAACTCACATATTAATTAAATAGGATTTATTGCTCTTTGTATTAATTATTTATTTAAGAGAATCAAATTAATTAAGAATATATACCAGGCTCAAAAAATATGGAAAGGCCAAAATCAATAGCCTTGAGTGGAGCATCTTCAGCAGTGCTTGCATATAAAAAGTTCTCCGGTTTAAGATCTCTATGTATTACTCCATGTTTATGGCATACCTGACACAAGTAGATACACACATAATAAATTCTACTTCAGCAATAACTAGTTAAACACATTATCAAAACGCAGAAACAATTTCACTTATTTACAAAAAATTGTGCACGTGTCAGGCTTTTGATCAAATGAAAAATTCAGACATGTTTGGGTTTATCGGGGTCAGATTTGACAGCCTACCATTGATTCCATTAAATAGATATCTAGACACTTATATAATTGATGAATTTGTTGTAGGAAAAAAATGAAATGTCGTCGAACAAGATGATAGGAAGAAATGGGTGTAACTTTTTATTTTCTCTTTTGAAAATCAATAGAACAATTATACTAGCTATAAAGATAAGACGCTCTTAACAACGGACGGACTAGCTGATAGTGGATTACAATGAGACTGATGAAAAAATAGCACGAGAAACAAGATTATGGCTCACTTTATTCCCTTTTCGAGGAATAAAACAATACTATTGTTGGGTTTAATTATACCCAATAATCCGGGCGATGATTTAAAACAGTTGTCAGATTATTTATCGACACCATGGACTTGGCTCGACTCGGAGACGAATTACACTTTTGGATGGCTCGGGTTTGGATTGGATGTTTATTTGGTTAGTTGGACCATTTAGTGATTAATATGGAGTTGAATATTAACCCATTAGTTTAGGTTAATTGGTAGCCCTCTTAGTGAACCCTAGGCCCAATTGGAGTGACATAAACTAACCTATATATATGTATTTATCTCCTAGCCGTTTTAGGTGGTGTGTGTGTGTTGTAGCAAAGGAGAGGAGAGTTGAGAGAAGAGAGGCAATCGAAAGAAAGAGAAGCCATGTGAGGTTGTGAGTGAGATTCAATCATTGTGACATCTTTTTCTTCCTCTCCATATCTTTGTGGATTACTAACACCACCACCCTTCTCCTTTGTGGGGTTTGAGAGAGTTTGAGCAGTGTAAAGTGAAGGTGAAAATCTCGGGTTGAGCCGAGGTAAATCGATACTCGTTTGATTGTTTTTTGAGCCCAAAATCAAGATTTATCGAGGGATTTCCGCTACAAATAGTATCAGAGCTTGTGTTGTTGATAAATCTGTGATTTTTGGGGCTAAAAAGGGGCTGGAAGTGGTCAGAAACAGATCTGGAAATCAGAGGCAGAAACTGTCCAGTTTTTTAAATTTCTGTCGGATCTGTTTTGGCATTTTCTGGTGAAACCAAAAGGAGTTTGGCAAAATGGACACTACTGGTGGACTGTGCAGGCGGAGAAGAAGCCGGAAGGGTGACAGGTCGCCGGCGCGTGGGTTTCCGTTCATGGCGCGTGAGGGCGCGTGCTGCAGATTCTGGCGATGGTGTCTTCAGACAGAATGTTTCTGATGATGATACGGACCCTGCAGTGTTGTCGGATTTCAATTTGGAGCAATACAGTGAAAGTTGGACGATTTTGCCCTTGGACGTTCGGGTGTCGGGTGCTGTTTTCGTGTTACTGTGGTTGCTGGTGACTTTAGGATGAATAGTGATAGTCCTAAGTGGTGAATTCATGTCTCTCGATATTTACGGACTTCAGACGTGGTCCATTCGGTATCGTATTCTTTGCTTTTTATTATTGTAATTGAAATAAATATGTAGAGTAATTTATTTTTTGCATTAGAAGTCATCGTGTGAGGTGACATTAGGTTTGAGGTTACCATGAAGGGGTAACAATTGTCTGTTGCTAGACCTAGAAATTATTTGTTCATTATTTGCCTTAAATTCTTTGTGAATTTACTGTCAATTTTTCTACATTATTAGAATTGCATGTGGCCTTAGAAAAGTTTACTGGACTATTCTATATAAATTATGTTCATACTTTACTTGTGGTCATTATTTGGCATTGGTGGCAAACGTAGGTCTAAGGTAAGTGCGAAAAATAACATATATTTTAACTGTGGTAAAATTTGGACATAGTTGAAAGAGATTGTCATAGGATGATAATAAAAGAAAAGATGAGGATAGAGACAAGGCGAATGTGACTTTAGGGTCGAGTAGCGATCCTAATGAGGTTTATTGAGAGAATAAACATGGTTCTTGCATTGCATCTGTGTATAATCATTTCTGCATGTATGTGGCCACTTAATTCTGTTGCAACGTTGGTATGTTACACTTTCAATATGTTTGATGTATGTAATTGCATGAATTGAGTGTGATCTTTTTACTTTGTGTAATGTGTTTGCATGCATAGTGAGTTAAGTTTTGTGGCGTACTTTGTTTACTCTGTGAGTGGTGTGAGAGTGTGGTAGTGAGAAGAAAGTTGGGCAGCCGTTTCTTTCCTTTAATCTTTGTGAGCCTGTGTGGTTTTGTGAGATTATGTGAGGCGGTCATGTCAGAGTTACCTTCTTTATCTTTGTGAGCCTTCTTTGTGAGTGTCGTGAAGTAACTGACTCTTTCTTCGATTTCTCTTTGTGAGTGCCACCTTCGCCGTTTTCTTTGTGGATTTTTTGGAGCTTTGGTGATTGGAGTAAGCTTTGTGGTACCGAAAGGTGTTGATTTGCCATAGTGAGTTTGAGATGCATTAGCAATGTGTTAGATGTCTTTTGATAAGGTGGAGTATAGATACCAAGGGGTACATGGTGATTTGTACCGGGGGATGTAAAGTGTGACATTTGGATCACGAGTGGAGATGTAATCAAATGTGTAGAATTCTTTATCTGTGAAAGAGACCTTGTGCAAGTGGAGTGTGAGAGAGACACTTCTATCACTTCTATAAGGTGGAGTCTCATTATCCACGTAGGTTGGGAGAAGTGATATGGTGATAGAGGATTATCCCGAGAGCTTAGGATCTATTGTGACTTGCCAGTTAAATATGAGTTAAGTGATTGGTTTAGTGAGCATGGTGGGCGATGAGAGGAGATATGTGTTCTCGAGGTGGAAGTAACATGGAATGGGATAGGATAAGTGTGGTGAGATATTTTCTTAGGGTCATTTATGCATTTGTTGCATATGTGCATGACCGTGTGTTGATTAACTAGGTGTTAATCTGTGATTCTGTGTGAACATGGTTTTGAAAAGATTTCTATGTGTGTTATCCTATATATATCTTCATTGCATGATTGTTTGTTTATTGTGAATACTTGTTTCTATTTGAGTGTTCTTGACCTTAGCCCTGTGAGTACATGGAGCAAGTATGGTATGTGTTTCGATTCGAAATACGAGGTAAGGTCTGTGATTTCAATTTTATTGGATTACCTTGATTGTGCAAGTATAAACTGTGTGTTTTTGTTGCTTGCAGATTATTGGGTATCAAGGTGGAGATTGTTGGATTTTTTTATACCCAATAATTCGGGCGATGATTTAAAACAGTTGTCGGATTATTTATCGATACCATGGACTTGCTCGGCTCGGAGACGAACTACACTTTTGGATGGCTCGGGTTTAGGTTGGATGTTTATTTGGTTAGTTGGACCATTTAGTGATTAATGTGAAGTTGAATATTGGCCCATTAATTTAGGTTAATTGGTAGCCCACTTAGTGAACCCTAGGCCTAATTGGAGTGAGCTAAACTAACCTATATATATGTATTTATCTCCCAGCCGTTTTAGGTGGTGTGTGTGTGTGTGTGTTGTAGCAATGGAAATGAGAGTTGAGAGAAGAGAGGCAACCGAAAGAGAGGGAAGTCATGTGAGGTTGTGAGTGAGATTCAACCATTGTGGCATCTTCTTCTTCCTCTCCATACCTTTGTGGATTGTTAACACCACCACCCTTCTCCTTTGTGGGGTTTGAGAGAGTTTGGGCAGTCCAAAGTGAAGGCGAAAGTCTCGGGTCGAGTCGAGGAAAACCGGTGTTCATTTGATTGTTTTCTGAACCCGAAATCAAGATTTATCGAGGAATTTCCGCTACAACTATCCTATTCCCAACTTCCGTAAAAAGAGCTAAATGAGCAATATTACATTAGGATTTTTCACTTTTAGACTTAAACCACCATAGAAACATACTCTAAAGTTGTCTATTGGCACCTTGAAATTAGGTTAACATAATTTAGAAATGATCATATTAAAACTTGGGAGGAGTCTTTTGTAAATTCCAATTTCATGGTCTCAATTATGTCTTTGCAAACAAAACAAACTAAACATTAATTGGAAAAAGAAAATAAAACAAAAACCCTTGAATAATTTGGTTTAAAAAGAGAAAAAAAAGAAAAAGAAAATACATACCTTGACAACCTCAAGAATGGTTTTTGTAACAAGGGCAGCAGCTCTTTCAGTATAATGTCCTCTTGCAACAATCCTATCAAACAATTCTCCACCTTCACAAAGCTCCATAACCAAGTAAATGGCATCTTTGTCCTCAAAAACCTCCTTGTACCTAACAATATTAGGGTGTTTTGGTAAATGTCTCATTATTTCAACCTCTCTTCTTACATCCTCAACGTCAATTTCTGTCCTAAGTTTATTCTTTGATATTTTCTTGCATGCAACTGTCTCCCCATTTTCAATGGCACTACATTGATATGTAATTCCAAATTCACCCCTCCCCAATTCTTTCCCAAATTCGTATTTCTTGAAAATGTTGTCCGGCGTCGGATCTTTTAGAACTTGGATTGGACGTGACATTTTTTGCGATAAGGGCATCGATGTCTTTCCACTTGCATCCTTGCCATGTTCGGATTCGTAGTACGATATTGGCTTTTGTTGTCTGGATTTCTTCAAGAATCTTGGATTGCCCTGCACAGACATGCAGGTCCCCATGGGATAATATTGCCAGTATTTTCCTTTTTTCCTCCTTTTTTTTTATTGAATCTGTTAATGTTGATTATCCCACAGGAACAACGGAAAATGGAAAGCGAACAAGAAAGAAAAAGGGAGAATGGGGTAGAGAGAGAAAAGGAGTCGAGAGAGAGAATTTGCTTATTTTTTGGAAAGTATCTGGTGAAATTTGAAAAGCAGTTGTTTTGCTTCATTTGTATGTCCCGCCTTTTTCTCATGCCCTTGCATCACTTTTCATTGGGTTCATTCCTCACTTTTCATTGACAAAGACTAATAATTTTTTTATCCCATGAATTTCCATTTAAAAAAAGAATCTAATGATTTTACCTTAATATTATCTTGGTATAAATTTATAAAACAGAATATTAATCCTAGCGGACAATGTCAAATACTCCAAGGTGAAACATGTATTGATCCAACCCCAATTTCAGGTATGGCACATCAAGAAAATGTGAAACCCACCAGGTTAAAAATTGTAGTGTGATGTTAAATTTTTATTAAATGGACAATAGACAGCAAAAGGGATCGTCGGCAAAAATGGGACATCATATATATGATAAGAAAAGATTTCAGGCCCCTTCTCAATAGTGATCAAAACTAATTTGTCATAACTAGTTGTAACAGATGCATCTTTTCCATTTGGCACTAATTTATTTAGGGAGTTGAGAAATAATGCAATAATATTCTCTATTTTCTCATCTTTAGAGAGCATGGTATCTGAATTGTACTAGCTCATATTGAGACCCTGTGTCAAATATTAAATGAGACTCACAATTTTTATCAACTTTTAAACTATATGCTTTGTTATGCCTTGGGACACATGGTTTCACGTAACCAACCCACTATAGCCCTTGGCCCACTTAAGCCGGAACACATGGCATGGTGGCCAACGTCCCGAACCCGTGAATGCAACCAAATTTAACACTTCAATCGAAGCTTAGCACTGTTAGGTCTGAAGAGCAATGGCCGAGGTGGTTCACCCTTATGCCCACGGGCCGAAGCTGAGACTTCCGAATTGCCTTCACTACCACTTCTTCTAAGAGATCTGTTCCTACACAAATATTTTCTTCGAATGATTAATAGGATGTCTATCATAGAGTTTAAGTGTCAAGTTTTGTCAAACAAAGTAGCGACTTTGTCAATTAATAAATGTAAAGTGGGCTAACGAGTCAAAAGTGATGCTTAGAATTAGATGTTTGGATCAAGGAGATAAGGCCACGGGTACTTCCATCCGAGAGCCACAATTTACTTTGTACAATCATAAATACCCCCCATGCTACCATTGTATGGCTAATGCAACTTTGAATACAAAATTGAACACAAAAACAAATACCAAAGAACTTACTACATTTTATTCTCTTGCTACACAATCGAGTTTACGTTCATATTCATCAACCACGATTGGTAATTATTGCACAATCGTTTTTACAAATGTCTTGTCAAAATCTTGAACGTCATCGTCCTGCGCCTTTGAGCCGCTCCCACGCCTCCTATCAGATCGTTTTAGACTGTCCACGTGTCTTAACGTGTTGGACTAGGCTTACATGTGTGCAGATAAGTCTAGTATGTGTTGTCCGCGTGACCCAACCGGAAACGAGGTCAACATGCTCCATCAATTTTTATCAAAATTTTCTCAAAAACTGATTTCAAGCTACACCAATCAGGGCTGAGTGAAATTAGTCAGGTTAGTACTTTGAGCATATTTCATTATTACAAGCTATTGACAACATTTTAATTTTGTACACATCTTAAAATTCAAAAATTTGAGAAGGTTCAATCCAAAAAATCTCGGAAAGAACAAGTAACCCAATATGAGTGATTCTTGGGTCCGCCACATGCCCCCTCGTTTGGACAGATATCTGTTTGAGCAGATTACCCAATATACCAACATATTTGTGAATTGGCAACAAGAAAAAAATGCAACCCTACACAATTGGCATTAGCTTGGGTTCATCGACAAGGAGATGACGTGAGTCACATACCAGGGATGTGCCAGCAAAATTGAGAACCTGAACCAAAATAGTGGGGGCATTATCAGTGGAATTGACAGCATATGAAAAGGCTGAACTGGAGTCCTATGCTGCAGCTGATGCTTTTGAAGGGGACGGCTGACTTTGATGAATTTAGATACATGAATTATGCTCTTTTGCCAGATAGGTTTAACACCTTGATTGACAGGTAAAAGTTTTGGCAAAAAAATAATTGAATGGCAGTATTGACTATTGTTGAATAATCGACCTCCAATCAATGGATTTTTCGGACTCAGTATACCAATCTCAACCTTACAACAGCTAAGCAAATCACGACCCAAACCTTCAATCCTTCTTCTACACTCCAGTTGCTTCACCTTGTACCCACTAAGGACACAATAGAGACGGTGTTTTTTCGGCCACAAAGGCTATGAAGAAACAAGAAGAAAAACAGCCGAGAGAGAGCACAAAGCAAAAGGAGCACAGAGTTTTCTTCCAAAGCCAAGAAACACACGTGAGAGATAGAAGACTAAGGGGCTAGCTTATATAGTTTAGGTTAGGTCAAAGTTGTGTGGGCCAAGTCCAATACGAATACCAGTAACTGGGCTAACAAAATAAGCCGTCCAATGAGTGTGAAAGTCGAGCAATGAGCAACACTAATTAATTAGATTGCTTCCAATGGTTCAAATAGTTTTAGGATCGGGTCCTCAATCTTAGGTGTCGATAATTAATTTATCCAACGTCAGTTTAACATCATCGCTCGAAATTATTAGGTATCAAAAACCCAGCAATCTCCACCTTGATGCCCAATAATTTGCAAGCAACCAAAACACAAAGTTTAAACTTGCACAATCAAGGTAATCCAATAAAATTGGTATCTCAGACCTTACCTCGTGTTTCGAACCGAAACACACACCACACCTGCTCCATGAACTCACCGGAGCTAAGGTCCAAAAACACCCAAGTAGGAACAAGTATCACAACGAACAAATAATCATGCGATGAAGATATTATATAGGATACTACACACATCTTTTAAGAAAATCACGTTCATACAGAATTAAAGATTAACACCAAGTTAATCAGTACACGGTCAAACTCATATACAACAAATGCATAAATGACCCCACGCAAGATCTCACCACACTTATCCTATCCCATTTCGTGTTACTCCCACCTCGAGAACGCATATCTCCTCTTATTGCCCACCATGCTCGCTAAATAGATCACATAACTCATGTCAAATTGGCAAGTCACAATAGATCCTAAGTTTTCGGGATAATTCTTTATCACCATATCACTTCTCTCAACCTACGTGGATAATGGGACTCCACCTTAGAAAAGTGATAGAAGTGCCTCTCTCGCACTCCACCTGTACATGGTCTCTTTCACAGATAAATGATTCTACACATTTGATCACATCTCCACTCGTGATCCAAATGTCACACTCCACATCCCCCGGTACAAATCACCATATACCCCTAGGCATCTATTCTCCACCTTATCAAAAGGCATCTAACACACTGCTAATGCATTCTAACCTACTATGCATGCAAACGATCACACCAAGTAATCACATTACCTCAAATTCATGCAAACACACGTATCAAATAAATTGAAATGCAACATATAGTCATACAATAAATTAGGCAATCACACACATACTGAAAGGATCACACACAGATGCATATGCAGTGACTAGGTTTACTCTTTCAATAAACCTCACTGGGGTTATAACTCGACCCCTCAACCACATTCGTCTCACCTCTCACATAACCCTTCTACTTGGGACAATCCCTAATAAAGTATCAAAACTTACTACAACTATAATATCATCTACCACTAAACTTGTCCCGTTCCTTACCCTTCATCTTACAATCTTCATCACTCGAGTTACTACTCAAATCACCACTATTTTGAGCTCTACCCAAATTCATTTTCTTAAACTTCATCCCACTCCTTATCATGTGTAACTCACCACTCCTCTTATCTTCATTTTCAACCTTCATTTCCATCTCCTTACTCCTAAATGAGTCTATGACAATCTCGGGAGTCAACGTATTCCTACCATACTTAATGGCATTTTTAACTTCCTTATATGACTCAGGCATAGAATTAAGCATGATTATAGCCTTGTAGGTTTCAGATACGATTTCTTCACAGTTAACAATATATTGGACAAGTTTATTGAAAACATCTAAATTGTCATCAAGATCTTTTGAATAATCCATTTTAAAATTGAAGAAACGCTCAAGAAGATAAAGTTTATTGTGAGTGGATTTTAGCAAATATAGATCTTCCAACTTTTTCCAAAGATCTTTTGTGGTTTTCAGTTTCCTACTTTTCTCAAAACAGTGCCAAACAGATGTAAAATGATTGAGGTATAAGCAAGTTCATCGACTTGTTCTTTTTGTGCTTTTGAAAAATTAGCTGGAAAATTGTTTTCAATAGCTTTTGAACCTTTTGTTGGACTAAAATGCCCTTCGTTTTTTGTTGTCAAATTGAAAAATCACGTTTTCCATTGAAAATACCAACTTCGAAATGCGAAGACATTTTTGAAAAACGAAGCAATCAATTGGGCAAATAGATCGCACAAAGTAATCATACGACCGCAATATACACTGTTCTAGATTTCCAAGGTTTCGTAAGACTCGTGGTCTTAGATCAAGGGAACGTTCGAACGGGTAAGGTCTAGGTATTCTAACGAAAGTAACAAAACACAGCGGAATTTACGATGCAACAAAAAATAGATAGATCCAATCAAAAGAAATTTCACGGCAATTTTAGCACAAAGCACAATGCGTTAATTTATCCAAGAATAAGTACTCAATCACAAAAGAGCAAGTAATCCTAATTTCTAGCACAAGCAATGGTTGCCAAGCAATGACAACCCCTAATCCCAACGATCACCCTACACGATGATCTGCTAATACTAAAATTTAAACTAAGATAAGCCAATATACTAGAGTGGACCTATCTGAGTCCGTAAGTTACGAGAAATGCGAATTTATCACTTTAGAACCACCACTATTCGTCCTAAAATCTCTGAAAACTGCAGTAACGAAGAAATCATGATCGAGTCCCGAACGCCCGAAGAACAACGCTGTCCAGATTCTTTTGCAGGCCCTGAAACATATAACTTTCAACACAAAAAATGTTAGAAATAACGTTAGGAAGAAACTACCTAAAGGGACCTCCTCCAGAAACGACCGCACGCGCCTTCGCTGGATTGCCCACGCGCCGCCGTCACCCACACGCGCTAGCCACCCAGCGCCGCCTCCACCTGCAGATCATGAATCTGGCCTCCGTTTCACCAAAAGACGTCTGGATTAGCCGAAAATTGAAGTTGCAGATCTGGTTTTTTGTGAAAAAATTTCTAGACAAATTTTCTGCTGATTTCTGCCGATTTTCCAGTCGGATTTTGCTCGGAATTCCACCCCAACCTCGCTCTGATACCAAATGTTGAATAATCGACCTCCAATCAATGAATTTTCTGGGCTCAGTATACCAATCTCAACCTTACAATACCCAAACAAATCACAACCCAAACCTCCAATTCTTCTTCCACACTCTAGTTGCTTCACCTTGTACCCACTAAGGACACAATATGGACGGTGTTTTTTCGGCCACAAAGGCTATGAAGAAGCAAGAAGAAAAACAGCCGAGAGAGAGCACAAAGCAAAAGGGGCAGAGAGTTTTCTTCCAAAGCCAAGAAACACACGTGAGAGATAGAAGACTAAGAGGCTAGCTTATATAGTTTAGGTTAGGTCAAAGTTGTTTGGGCTAAGTCCAATACGAATATCAGTAAGTGGGCTAACAAAATAAGACATCTAATGAGTGTGAAAGTCGGGCCATGAGCAACACTAATTAATTAGGTTGCTTCCAATTGTCCAAATAGTTTTAGAGTCGGGTCCTCTATCTTGGGTGTCGATAATTAATTTATCCAACGTCGATTTAACATCATCACCCGAGATTATTGAGTATCAAAAACTTAAGAACCCCACTCTTCACTTCAAATTCGTGGGAGTGCCAGAATTGCTTCTCATCATCCGGCAGTGTCAAGAAAAGTTCCTCTGATACTATATACTCTACCCCAATCAGCCGCCCACACTGCCGGAAATCCCCGTTTAGATGTCCACAGAAATGGTGCGCTTCCACCTGTCGAGTCATATCATGTCCATAGAAATGGAATCTGAGACCAAACAGACATTTTAACAAACAGGTAAATAATCACGTCAATTTTTCTGCAAAAGTATACAAATCAATGCAAAACAAGCGAAATTAGAGATTAGCAGAATAAACGATCTTGACATTCATATTCTGCTTTAAAATATGAAGTCCCTTTACATTAGAATAGATCTCCTGCGCATGGGATAAAAATTTCTCATTATCGACGTGACAAGAAAACTTAATTCATATTTCTTTGAAATTATGACCGTTTCAAAAAAATCATTTCTAAGGTTCTCCTACCACTTCCACGAAGGAAAGATTTTATCATGCCCACCAGAGGTAAAAATAGTAAAAATTAACCTATATACACCCAAGAGAAAGTACTGGGAAGATTGTTCACAAAGTTCCATTTATTCTAGTGGCAAAAACATGTGTATACATACAAATATACACACACAGGTAGAAGCTATATTATTTGTTCAATAATACTATTCTACCGATCCCTAGAAACCCAAGATGAAAACCCAGAGACAGCACTAGAAAGCGGCAATAGAGTCAAACAAAGACTCGAGTAGACTTCCCTTCCTTGCAGCACTCCACCTCCCTCAGCACTGTTTGCAGCCCTTTTCCAGCTGCATTCGCCATTGGATGTATTCCATGAGAAGGGCCTTTAATGCATGCTCGATTCTCCCTCTCCTCCTCAAAGGAAATATTGTAACGGTTTTCAACATCTGGAAACAAAAAATCATCTCCTCATCAAAGAAAATCATAACTAGAAAGTCAAATTCGGCTCCATCTTAATGAAAATTTTGGAGAAAATGAGTTTAAGAATAATGATTTTTTTGGAGAACGCGCTGTTAAAAAAAAAGGAAATATTTTATTTGTTACATATAATATTATTTTATTGGAGAATTTGGACTGGGCCAAAAAATGAAGTGAACAATTTCCTATATAACCTTGAGCTAGATTCTCATAGGGCTGGCCATCCTTGGTGAGAGCCATCATGACTTGAGGAATTCCAAGGGGAAGATTGTCACCTTTATCAACTTGCCAAAAGTGAATCACTTTACCGTAAGTCTTGGCAACCTTCTCAAATTCCTTGCGCTGGACGGGGCCGGGCACTCCGGGCATGAACAGAACCCCACTCTTCACTTCAAATTCGTGGGAGTGCCAGAATTGCTTCTCATCATCCGGCAGTGTCAAGAAAAGTTCCTCTGATACTATATACTCTACCCCAATCAGCTGCCCATCATCATCAGGCCTGTCATATATAAGACACTGCCGGAAATCCCCGTTTAGATGTCCACAGAAATGGTGCGCTTCCACCTGTCGAGTCATATCATGTCCATAGAAATGGAATCTGAGACCAAACAGACATTTTAACCAACAGGTAAATAATCACGTCAATTTTTCTGCAAAAGTATACAAATCAATGCAAAACAAGCGAAATTAGAGATGGGCAAGGCTTACGCGCAGAGATGCTGGTGAATTTTGTTAACAGGGTCAAACCCTTGAATAGTGGCGGTGGCCTTTTCAAGAAGGGCTGTTCCAATCTGGGTTGGCTCAGCAGGAATCTCTGGATGTGTAGAAACATTCACTCCTTCCATTAATTTTACTTTTTTTTTCTTTTTTTTTTTCAATGATTTGATTCAATTTAACAGACTTTCAAACGAAAACTGCACTTAGTTTGCATGTAGAGAGAGTGAGAAACTGAGAAAGAGCCGCATTTAGCTTAGGGAGATGGGTGCATGCAGGTCACGCGTGGCATTGGACCTGGCACGTGCTGTGAAAGGGGTTTATAAGGTGGCAGGCGTGCGTGTTTTCGATTATGTCGGCATATTCTGCGGGATAAGATACGTAGTCGGTGATAGCTACATACGAACGGCCCTTGACTAGCTCATCAATTTGCATCACTAAAAATTGATCGTTTTAAATAATGAAATATATAAATTATTTTTTTAATGTTATTAATTAGGGTGATTAGCACAAAACATTCCCAATTACCCTTTTAATAATTTATTTGGACTCATTTGTAATTTTTTGAAAAATTTGGGAGTATAATTATAATTTGTTCTTAATTTTTTTTCTTTTATTTAAATAAGAAGGTATATATATTATTTTACATTTTTTTAATTGAGAAATGACATTTTTAACAATGAAATGTGAAAATAGGGCTGAAAATGCCAAAAAAATGAAAAGTGGAGATATTTCGCATAATAACAAAAAAAGGTGAAGACGTTTTGTGCTAATTACCCCTATTGATTATTTGAATCCAGCTGAGCTCATGTTTGAACTTAATTTTTTTCAAACTCATTTTCAACAACTCATTTTTTAATAAAATAATTTTTTGTGTAAAATCAAATTTTTCCTTATTTTATAATCACATTCTCCAGAAAATCAGTATTACATAACTCATTTTCACAACAAAATGAGCCTCAAACAGTAGCCTAATATGAATATAAAATTGTGTTTATATGTTTGATTTTTCCTCATTGTTCCATTGACTGTTCCCTCGATTAAATTTTTGAACATTAAAAATTTTAAATATCAAAATTTTAGTGCGAATAATTCAGCATATGAAACGGATTTAAGTACTTGTTATAATTCGTTTTTGATTCTTGAGATATTTATTTGATTAATAGTAAAGTTAAATTAAATTAAATTTCCTCAATTTTTTTTAGGAAAATTTATGTCTACGGTTTTTAAATTTTCAATATTTGCATATTGGGTTCCCAAACTTGCGTCAAACACGACTCATGCTTGCCTTTCACGTCTCCGTCGCAAACTATTTTAAAAACTAGTACTTGATTGTTTAAGAGGCTCGATTGTTACAAAATTAAAAAATTGAATTTAGATGTCAAAAAAATTCAAGGAGGTTAGGAAGTCTTGGTGTAAATCTTTTTATTTGATAGAAAGTCGACTCATTTCAGAGTAGTGCCGAAAAAGTATTTTTGAAATCCTGAACGATGAAATTTGGCGAAACAAGCCATATGCCATGGACAAATCTACCCTTAGACAAAATGACCAAACCAAATCAGACCAGGACCAAATTGTAATGAGTGGTTCGGCTCAATTCTACAAAAAAATAAAAAATAAAATTGATTCTAGTACTATAACTGAGAGTCATATGGTTCTGGTGCCGATTCGATTCTTATTCTAAAACCAAGAACCAAACTCAATATTTAAATTTTATTATTTTTTCACACACACACACCCCACCCCGCCCCACCCCCCCCACCCCATTTGTTTTGGATTAAAATC